>NW_025225341.1:0-46996 GCF_018294505.1 Triticum aestivum
AGCGTGTTGGGCTATGTGGTGCACCCCTGCAGGGAAGTTAATCTATTCGAATAGCCGTGATCTTCGGTAACAGGACGACTTGGAGTTGTACCTTGACCTTATGACAACTAGAACCGGATACTTAATAAAACACACCCTTCCAAGTTCCACAGACAACCCGGTGATCGCTTTTCCGCAGGGCGACGAGGAGAGGATCGCCGGGTAGGATTATGCTATGCGATGCTACGTGGAGATGCTACTGGAGATGCTACTTGGAGACACTACTTGAAGATGCTACTTGGAGGACTTCTATCTACTCTCTTCTACATGCTGCAAGACGGAGGCTGCCAGAAGCGTAGTCTTCGATAGGACTAGCTATCCCCCTCTTATTCTGGCTTTCTGCAGTTCAGTCCACTGATATGGCCTCCTTACACATATACCCGTGCATATGTAGTTTAGTTCCTTGCTTGCGAGTACTTTGGATGAGTACTCACGGTTGCTTCTCTCCCTCTTTTCCCTTTTCCCTTCTACCTGGTTGTCGCAACCAGATGCTGGAGTCCAGGAGCCAGACGCCACCGTCGACGACGACCCCTACTACACCGGAGGTGCCTACTACTACGTGCAGCCCGCTGACGACGACCTGGAGTAGTTAGGAGGATCCCAGGCAGGAGGCCTGCGCCTCTTTCGATCTGTATCCCAGTTTGTGCTAGCCATCTTATGGCACCCTGTTTAACTTATGTCTGTACTCAGATATTGTTGCTTCCGCTGACTCGTCTATGATCGAGCACTTGTATTCGAGCCCTCGAGGCCCCTGGCTTGTATTATGATGCTTGTATGACTTATTTTATTTGTAGAGTTGTGTTGTGATATCTTCCCGTGAGTCCCTGATCTTGATCGTACACATTTGCGGGCATGATTAGTGTACGATTGAATCGGGGGCGTCACAACACACTAGGTGGACTGGTGCGCCTCCCACAAGGGGCCCAAGGCGCAGGGAAACGGGGAAGGGGGAAACCCTAGGCTCAGATGGGCCTAAGGCCCACCTAGTGGTGTGCCCCCCTCTCTCCCCCCTTGGCCGCCCCCTAGATGCATCTAGGGCTGGCCGCACCCCTTGGGGGGAACCCTAGATGGGGGCGCAGCCCCTCCCCCTTCCCCTATATATAGTGGGGGTTTGGGGCTGCCATACACACGAGACTATCTCTCTCTTGGCGCAGCCCTACCCCTCTCCCTCCTCCTCTCCCGCGGTGCTTGGCGAAGCCCTGCAGGATTGCCACGCTCCTCCATCACCACCACGCCATCGTGCTGCTGCTGGACGGAGTCTTCCCCAACCTCTCCCTCTCTCCTTGCTGGATCAAGGCGTGGGAGACGTCACCGGGCTGCACGTGTGTTGAACGCGGAGGCGCCATGGTTCGGCGCTTAGATCGGAATCAACCGCGATCTGAATCGCTACGAGTACGAATCCTTCATCCGCGTTCTTGCAATGCTTCCGCATCGCGATCTACAAGGGTATGTAGATGCACTCCCCTTCCCCTCGTTGCTAGATTACTCCATAGATTGATCTTGGTGATGCGTAGAAAATTTTGAATTTCTGCTACGTTCCCCAACAATGGCATCATGAGCTAGGTCTATGCATAGTTTCTATGCACGAATAGAACACAAAGTACTTGTGGGCGTCGATTTTGTCAATTTACTTGCCGTTACTAGTCTTATCTTGATTCGGCGGCATCGTGGGATGAAGCGGCCCGGACCGACCTTACACGTACTCTTACGTGAGACAGGTTCCACCGACTGACATGCACTAGTTGCATAAGGTGGCTAGCGGGTGTCTGTCTCTCCCACTTTAGTCGGATCGGATTCGATGAAAAGGGTCCTTATGAAGGGTAAATTGAAATTGGCATATCACGTTGTGGCTTTTGCGTAGGTAAGAAACGTTCTTGCTAGAAACCCTTTGCAGCCACGTAAACCATGCAACAACAATTAGAGGACGTCTAACTTGTTTTTGCAGGGTATGCTGTGTGATGTGATATGGCTAAAAGGATGTGATGAATGATATATGTGATGTATGAGATTGATCATGTTCTTGTAATAGGAATCACGACTTGCATGTCGATGAGTATGACAACCGGCAGGAGCCATAGGAGTTGTCTTAATTTATTGTATGACCTGCGTGTCAATGAAAAACGCCATGTAATTACTTTACATTATTGCTAACCGTTAGCCATAGTAGTAGAAGTAATAGTTGGCGAGACAACTTCATGAAGACACAATGATGGAGATCATGGTGTCATGCCGGTGACGAAGGTGATCATGCCGGGCCTCGAAGATGGAGATCAAAAGGCGCAAGATGATATTGGACATATCATGTCACTTTATGATTTGCATGTGATGTTTATCATGTTTACATCTTATTTGCTTAGAACGACGGTAGCATAAATAAGATGATCCCTCACTAAAATTTCAAGAGACGTGTTCCCCCTAACTGTGCACCGTTGTGAAGGTTCGTTGTTTCGAAGCACCACGTGATGATCGGGTGTGATAGATTCTAACGTTTGAATACAACGGGTGTTGACGAGCCTAGCATGTACAGACATGGCCTCGGAACACATGCGAAACACTTAGGTTGACTTGATGATCCTAGCATGTACAAACATGGCCTCGGAACACAAGAGACTGAAAGGTCGAACATGAGTCGTATAGCAGATACGATCAACATGGAGATGTTCACCGATGATGACTAGTCCATCTCACGTGATGATCGGACACGACCTAGTTTGACTCGGATCATGTATCACTTAGATGACTAGAGGGATGTCTATCTGAGTGGGAGTTCATTGAATAATCAGATGAACTTAATTATCATGAACATAGTCAAAAGGTCTTTGCAAATTATGTCATAGCTTACGCTTTAGTTCTACTGTTTAAGATATGTTCTTAGAGAAAATTTAGTTGAAAGTTGGTAGTAGCAATTATGCGGACTGGGTCCGTAAACTGAGGATTATCCTCATTGCTGCACAGAAGGCTTATGTCCTTAATGCACCGCTCAGTGTGCTGAACCTCAGCGTCGTCTGTAGATGTTGCGGAACATCTGACATACACGTTTTTGATGTCTACGTCATAGTTCAGTGCGTAATGCTAACGGTTTAGAATTGTGGCACCAAAGACATTTTTGAAACGTCGTAGAACATATGAGATGTTCCAAAGACTGAAATTGGGATTTCAGACTAATGCCCAGGTCAAGAGGTATGAGACCTCTGACAAGTTTCTTAAGCCTGCAAACTAAGGGAGAAAAGCTCAATCGTTGAGCATGTGCTCAGATTGTCTGAGTGCTACAATCACTTGAATCGAGTGGGAGCTAATCTTCCAGATGAGATAGTGATGGTTCTCCATAGTCACCGCCACCAAGCTATTAGAGCTTCGTGATGAACTATAACATACCAGGGATAGATACGATGATCCTTGAGCAACTCGCGATGTTTGACACCGCAAAAGTAGAAATAAAGAAGGAGCATCAATTGTTGATGGTTAGTAAAACCACTAGTTTCTAGAAGGGCAAGGGCAAAAGGGATACTTCATGAAACAGCAAGTCATTTGCTGCTCTAGTGAAGAATCCCAAGGTTGAACCCAAACCCGAGACTAAGTGCTTCTGTAATGAGGGGAACGGTCACTGAAGCAGAACTACCCTAGATACTTGGTAGATGAGAAGGCAGGCAAGGTCGACAGAAGTATATTGGATATACATTATATGAATGTGTACTTTACTAGTACTCCTAGCAGCACCAGGGTATTAGATACCGGTTCGGTTGCTAAGTGTTAGTAACTCGAAATAAAAGCTGCGGAATAAACGGATACTAGCTAAAGGTGAGATGACGATATGTGTTGGAAGTGTTTCCAAGGTTGATGTGATCAAGCATCGCATACTCCCTCTACCATCGAGATTGGTGTTAAACCTAAATAATTGTTATTTGGTGTTTGCGTTGAGCATAAACATGATTGGATTATGTTTATCGCAATACGGTTATTCGTTTAAGGAGAATAATGGTTACTCTGTTTATTTGAATAATATCTTCAAGGGTCTTGCACCTAAAATGAATCTCGATCGCAGTGATACACATGTTCGTGCCAAAAGATATAAAATAATAATGATAGTACCACATACTTGTGGCACTGCCATTTGAGTCATATTGGTATAGAACGCATGAAGAAGCTCCATGTAGATGGATCTTTGGACTCACTCGTTTTTGAAAAGATTGAGACATGCGAACCATGTCTATTGGTATGAAGAAACTCCATGCAGATGGATCGTTTGGACTCACTTGATTTTGAATCACTTGAGACATGCAAATCATACCACATGGGCAAGATGACTGGAAGGCCTCATTTTCAGTAAGATGGAACAAGAGAGCAACTTGTTGGAAGTAATACATTTTGATGTATGCAGTCCAATGAGTGCTGAGGCATGCAGTGGATATCGTTATGTTCTTACTTCACAGATGATTTGAGTAGATGCTGAGTGTATTTACTTGATGAAACACAAGTCTGAATTATTGAAAGGTTCAAGTAATTTCAGAGTGAAGTTGAAGATCGTCGTGACAAGAGGATAAAATGTCTATGATATGATCATAGAGATATCTGAGTTACGAGTTTGGCACACAATTAAGACATTGTGGAAAGTGTTTCACAATTAATACCGCCTGGAACACCACAGTGTGATGGTGTGTCCGAACATCATAACTGCAGCCTATTGGATATGGTGCATACCAGGATGTCTCTTATCAAATTACCACTATCGTTTATGGGTTAGGCATTAGAGACAACCGCATTCACTTTAAATAGGACACCACGCAATTCCGTTGAGACGACACCATTTAGAGAAACCTGAGTTGTCGTTTCTTAAAAGTTTGGGGCTGCGATGCTTATGTGAAAAGTTTCAGGCTAATAAGCTCGAACCCAAAGCGGATAAATGCATCTTCATAGAATACCCAAAACAGTTCGGTATACCTCCTATTTCAGATCTGGAAGCAAAAGTAATTGCTTCTAGAAACGAGTCCTTTCTCGAGGAAAAGTTCTCTCGAAAGAATTGAGTGGGAGGATGGTGGAGACTTGATGAGGTTATTGAACCATAACTTCAACTAGTATGTAGCAGGGCACAGGAAGTTGTTCCTGTGGCACCTACACCAATTGAAGTGGAAGCTTATGATATGATCATGAAACTTCGGATCAAGTCACTACCAAACCTCATAGGTTGATAAGGATACGTACTACTTCAGAGTGGTACGTAATCCTGTCTTGGAAGTCATGTTGCTAGACAACAATGAACCTACGAGCTATGGAGAAGCGATGGTGGGCCCATATTCCGACAAATGGTTAGAAGCCATAAAATCTGAGAGGATCCATGTATCAGAACAAAGCATGGACTTTGGTGAACTTGCCCGATGATCGGCAAGCCATTGAGATAAATGGATCTTTAAGAAGAAGACAGACGTGGACGGTAATGTTATCGTCTATGAAGCTCGACTTGTGGCAACGAGTATTTACACAAGTTCAAGGAGTTGACTACGATGTGATTTTCTCATCCGTAACGATGCTTAAGTCCGTCGGAATCATGTTAGCATTAGCTGCATTTATGAAATCTGGCAGATGGATGTCAAAACAGGTTTCCTTACCAGTTTTCGTAAGGAAAGGTTGTATGTGATACAATCAGAAAGGTTTTGTTGATCCTAAGGATGCTGAAAGGTATGCTAGCTCCAGCGATCCTTCCATGGATTAGAGCAAGCATCTCGGAGTCAGAATATAGGTTTTGATGGAGTGATCAAAGTTTTTGGGTTTATACAAAGTTTGTTAGAAACTTGTATTTACAATAAAGTGAGTGGGAGCGCTACAACATTTCTGATAAGTATATGTGAATGACATATTATTGATCCGAAATGATGTAAAAATTTCTGGAAAGCATAAAGGGTTGTTTGAAAGGAGTTTTTCAAAGGAAGACCTGGATAAAGCTGCTTACATATTGGGCATCAAGATCCATAGAGATAGATCAAGACGCCCGATGATACTTTCAAAGAACGCACACCTTGACATGATTTTGAAAGAGTTCAAAATAGATCAGCAAAGAAGGAGTTCTTGGCTGTGTTACAAGGTGTGAGTATTGAGTAAGACTCAAGACCTGACCACAGCAGAAGAGAGAGAAAGGACGAAGGTCGTCCCCTATGCTTTAGACGTAGGCTCTACAGTATGCTATGCTATGTACCGCACATGAAGTGTGCCTTGCCATGAGTTGGTCAAGGGGTACAATAGTGATCCGGGAATGGATCACATGACAGCGGTCGAACTTATACTTAGTATCTAGTGGACTAAGGATTTTTCTCGATTATGGAGGTGAAAAGGAGTTCGTCGTAAAGGGTTATGTCGATGCGAACTTTGACACTAATCCGGATGACTCTGAGTAGTAAACCGGATTCGTATAGTAGAGCAGTTCTTTGAAATGGCTCCAAATAGCGCGTGGTAGCATCCACAAGATGACATAGATATTCGTAAAGCACACACGGACCTGAAAGGTTCGGACCCGTTGACTAATAACCTCTCTCACAAGCATAACATGATCAAACCAGAACTCATTGAGTGTTAATCACATAGTGATGTGAACTAGATTGTTGACTCTAGTAAACTCTTTGGATGTTGGTCACATGGTGATGTGACCTGTGAGTGTTAATCACATGGTGATGTGAACTAGATTATTGACTCTAGTGCAAGTGGGAGACTGTTGGAAATATGCCCTAGAGGCAATAATAAATTGGTTATTATTATATTTCCTTGTTCATGATAATCGTTTATTATCCATGCTAGAATTGTATTGATAGGAAACTCAGATACATGTGTGGATACATAACAACACCATGTCCCTAGTAAGCCTCTAGTTGACTAGCTCGTTGTGTTGGAAATATGCCCTAGAGGCAATAATAAATGGTTATTATTATATTTCTTTGTTCATGGTAATTGTCTATTATTCATGCTATAATTGTATTGTCCGGAAATCGTAATACATGTGTGAATACATAGACCACAACGTGTCCCTCGTAAGCCTCTAGTTGACTAGCTCGTTGATCAACTGATAGTCATGGTTTCCTGACTATGGACATTGGATGTCATTGATAACGGGATCACATCATTAGGAGAATGATGTGATGGACAAGACCCAATCCTAAGCATAGCATAAAAGATCGTGTAGTTTCGTTTGCTAGAGCTTTTCCAATGTCAAGTATCTTTTCCTTAGACCATGAGATCGTGCAACTCCCGGATACCGTAGGAGTGCTTTGGGTGTGCCAAACGTCACAACGTAACTGGGTGACTATAAAGGTGCACTACGGGTATCTCCGAAAGTGTCTGTTGGGTTGGCACGGATCTAGACTGGGATTTGTCACTCCGTGTGACGGAGAGGTATCTCTGGGCCCACTCGGTAATGCATCATCATAATGAGCTCAATGTGACTAAGGCGTTAGTCATCGGATCATGCATTGCGGTACGAGTAAAGAGACTTGCCGGTAACGAGATTGAACAAGGTATTGGGATACGGACGATCGAATCTCGGGCAAGTAACATACCGATTGACAAAGGGAATTGTATACGGGATTGATTGAATCCTCGACACCGTGGTTCATCCGATGAGATCATCCTGGAACATGTGGGAGCCAACATGGGTATCCAGATCCCGCTGTTGGTTATTGACCGGAGAGGCGTCTCGGTCATGTCTGCATGTCTCCCGAACCCGTAGGGTCTACACACTTAAGGTTCGGTGACGCTAGGGTTGTAGAGATATATGTATGCGGAAACGCGAAAGTTGTTCGGAGTCCCGGATGAAATCCCGGACGTCACGAGAGGTTCCGGAATGGTCCGGAGGTGAAGAATTATATATAGGAAGTCCAGTTTCGGCCACCGGGAAAGTTTCGGGGGTTACCGGTATTGTACCGGGACCACCGGAAGGGTCCCGGGGGTCCACCGGGTGGGGCCACCTACCCCGGAGGGCCCCATGGGCTGAAAGTGGAAGGGAACCAGCCCCTAGTGGGCTGGGCGCCCCCCATGGGCCTCCCCCCATGCGCCTAGGGTAGGGAACCCTAGGGTGGGGGGACTTCCCCCTTGCCTTGGGGGGCAAGGCAACCCCTTTCCCCCTTTGGCCGCCGCCCCTTGCCCTAGATGGGCTTTGGCCACCGCCCCCCCTCCCAGGGGGCCTATATAAAGGGGGGAGGGAGGGCAGCAACCTACAGCCTTGGGCGCCTCCCTCCTCCCCTGCAACACCTCTCTCTCTCTCGCAGAAGCTCGGCGAAGCCCTGCCGGAGACCCGCTACATCCACCACCACGCCGTCGTGCTGCTGGATCTCCAACAACCTCTCCTTCCCCCTTGCTGGATCAAGAAGGAGGAGACGTCGCTGCACCGTACGTGTGTTGAACGCGGAGGTGTCGTCCGTTCGGCACTCGGTCATCGGTGATTTGAATCACGACGAGTACGACTCCGTCATCCACGTTCATTGGAACGCTTCCGCTCGCGATCTACAAGGGTATGTAGATGCACTCCTTTCCCCTCGTTGCTAGTAGACTCCATAGATGCATCCTGGTGAGCGTAGGAAAATTTTAAAATTATGCTACGATTCCCAACAGTGGCATCATGAGCCAGGCCTATGCGTAGTTACTATGCACGAGTAGAACACAAAGCAGTTGTGGGCGTTGAGTTTGCCAATTCTTCTTGCCGCTACTAGTCGTTTCTTGTTTCGACGGCATTGTAGGATGAAGCGGCCCGGACCGACCTTACACGTACGCTTACGTGAGACAGGTTCCACCGACTGACATGCACTAGTTGCATAAGGTGGCTAGCGGGTGTCTGTCTCTCCTACTTTAGTCGGAACGGATTCGATGAAAAGGGTCCTTATGAAGGGTAAATAGAAATTGGCAAATCACGTTGTGTCATACGTAGGTAAGAAAACGTTCTTGCTAGAAACCTACAAACCACGTAAAAACTTGCAACAACAATTAGAGGACGTCTAACTTGTTTTTGCAGCAAGTGCTATGTGATGTGATATGGCCAGAAGATGTGATGAATGATATATGTGATGTATGAGATTGATCATATTCTTGTAATAGGAATCACGGCTTGCATGTCGATGAGTATGACAACCGGCAGGAGCCATAGGAGTTGTCTTTATTATTTTGTATGACCTGCGTGTCATTTAATAACGCCATGTAATTTACTTTACTTTGTTGCTAAACACGTTAGCCATAGAAGTAAAAGTAATCGTTGGCGTGACGACTTCATGAAGACACAATGATGGAGATCATGGTGTCATGCCGGTGACGAAGATGATCATGGTGCCCTGAAGATGGAGATCAAAGGAGCATAATGATATTGGCCATATCATGTCACTATTTGATTGCATGTGATGTTTATCATGTTTTTGCATCTTATTTGCTTAGAACGACGGTAGTAAGTAAGATGATCCCTTATATTAATTTCAAGAAAGTGTTCACCCTAACTGTGCACCGTTGCGAAGGTTCGTTGTTTCGAAGCACCACGTGATGATCGGGTGTGATAGATTCTAACGTTCGAATACAACGGGTGTTGACGAGCCTAGCATGTACAGACATGGCCTCGGAACACACGCAATACACTTAGGTTGACTTGACGAGCCTAGCATGTACAGACATGGCCTCGGAACACGGAGGACTGAAAGGTCGAACATGAGTCGTATAGAAGATACGATCATAATGGAGATGTTCACCGATCTTGACTAGTCCGTCTCACGTGATGATCGGACACGGCCTAGTTAAACTCGGATCATGTTTCACTTAGATGACTAGAGGGATGTCTATCTAAGTGGGAGTTCATTAAATAATTTGATTAGATGAACTTAATTATCATGAACTTAGTCTTAAATCTTTACACTATGTCTTGTAGATCAAATGGCCAACGTTGTCCTCAATTTCAACGCGTTCCTAGAGAAAACCAAGCTGAAAGATGATGGCAGCAACTATACGGACTGGGTCTGGAACCTGAGGATCATCCTCATAGTAGCCAAGAAAGATTATGTCTTAGAAGCACCGCTAGGTGATGCACCAATCCCAGAGAACCAAGACGTTATGAACGCTTGGCAGCAGCGTGCTGATGATTACTCCCTCGTTCAGTGCGGCATGCTTTACAGCTTAGAACCGGGTCTCCAAAAGCGTTTTGAGAAACATGGAGCATATGAGATGTTCGAGGAGCTGAAACTGGTTTTTCAAGCTCATGCCCGGGTCGAGAGATATGATGTCTCCGACAAGTTCTTCAGCTGTACAATGGAGGAGAATAGTTCTGTTAGTGAACATATACTCAGAATGTCTGGGTTACATAACCGCTTATCCCAGCTGGGAGTTAATCTCCCGGATGACGCGGTCATCGACAGAATCCTCCAGTCGCTTCCACCAAGCTACAAGAGCTTTGTGATGAACTACAATATGCAGGGGATGGAAAAGACCATTCCTGAGGTATATTCAATGCTGAAATCAGCGGAAGGGGAGATCAGAAAAGAAAATCATGTGTTGATGGTGAATAAAACTACTAAGTTCAAGAAGGGCAAGGGTAAGAAGAACTTCAAGAAGGACGGCAAGGCGGTTGCCGCACCCGGTAAGCCAGTTACTGGGAAGAAGTCAAAGAATGGACCCAAGCCCGAAACTGAGTGCTTTTATTGCAAGGGAAGTGGTCACTGGAAGCGGAACTGCCCCAAATACTTAGCGGACAAGAAGAAGGCCGTTAACACCAAAGGTATATGTGATATACATGTAATTGATGTGTACCTTACCAGTACTCGTAGTAGCTCCTGGGTATTTGATACCGGTGCGGTTGCTCATATTTGTACCTCAAAACAGGAACTACGGAATAAACGGAGACTGGCGAAGGACGAGGTGACGATGCGCGTCGGGAATGGTTCCAAGGTCGATGTGATCGCCGTCGGCACGCTACCTCTGCATCTACCCACGGGATTAGTTTTAAACCTCAATAATTGTTATTTAGTGCCAGCTTTGAGCATGAACATTGTATCTCGATCTCGTTTAATTCGAGATGGCTACTCATTTAAATCCGAGAATAATGGTTGTTCTATTTATTTGAGACATATGTTTTATGGTCATGCCCCGCTGGTCAATGGTTTATTTTTTGATGAATCTCGGACGTGATGTTACACATGTTCATAGTGTGAATACCAAAAGATGTAAAGTTGATAATGATAGTCCCACATACTTGTGGCACTGCCGCCTTGGTCACATTGGTGTCAAGCGCATGAAGAAGCTCCATGCAGATGGACTTTTGGAGTCTCTTGATTACGAATCATTTGACACGTGCGAACCATGCCTCATGGGTAAGATGACCAAGACTCCGTTCTCCCGAACAATGGAGCGAGCAACCAACTTATTGGAAATCATGCATACCGATGTGTGTGGTCCAATGAGTGTTGAGGCTCGCGGAGGATATCGTTATGCTCTCACTCTCACTGATGATTTAAGTAGATATGGGTATGTCTACCTAATGAAACACAAGTATGAAACCTTTGAAAAGTTCAAGGAATTTCAGAGTGAGGTTGAGAATCAACGTCACAGGAAAATAAAATTCTTACGATCCGATCGTGGTGGAGAATATTTAAGTCACGAATTTGGTACACACTTAAGGAAATGTGGAATAGTTTCACAACTCACGCTGCCTGGAACACCTCAGAGAAACGGTGTGTCCGAACGTCGTAATCGCACTCTATTGCATATGGTGCGATCTATGATGTCTCTTACCGATTTACCGCTCTCATTTTGGGGCTATGCTTTAGAGACTGCCGCATTCCCTTTAAATAGGGCACCGTCAAAATCCGTTGAGACGACACCGTATGAATTATGGTTTGGAAAGAAACCTAAGCTGTCGTTTCTAAAAGTTTGGGGATGCGATGCTTATGTCAAGAAACTTCAACCTGAAAAGCTCGAACCCAAGTCGGAAAAATGCGTCTTCATAGGATACCCCAAGGAAACTATTGGGTATACCTTCTACCTCAGACCCGAAGGCAAGATCTTCGTTGCCAAGAACGGGTCCTTTCTAGAGAAGGAGTTTCTCTCGAAAGAATTGAGTGGGAGGAAAGTGGAACTTGATGAGGTGATAGTCACCCCTTCCGAACCGGAAAGTAGCGCAGCGCGGGAAAATGTTCCTGTGGTGCCTACACCGACTGGGGAGGAAGTTAATGATGATGATCATGAAGCTTCGGATCATGTTACTGAACTTCGTAGGTCCACAAGGACACGTTCCGCACCAGAGTGGTACGGCAACCCTGTCCTGGAAATCATGTTGTTAGACAACGGTGAACCTTTGAACTATGAAGAAGCGATGGCGGGCCCGGATTCCGACAAATGGCTAGAAGCCATGAAATCCGAGATAGAATCCATGTATGAAAACAAAGTATGGACTTTGACTGACTTGCCCGATGAGCGGCGAGCCATAGAAAACAAATGGATATTTAAGAAGAAGACGGACGCAGATGGTAATGTGACCATCTACAAAGCTCGACTTGTCGCTAAGGGTTATCGACAAGTTCAAGGGGTTGACTACGATGAGACTTTCTCACCCGTAGCGAAGCTGAAGTCCGTCCGAATCATGTTAGCAATTGCCGCATACTATGATTATGAGATATGGCAGATGGATGTCAAAACGGCATTCCTTAACGGCTTCCTTAAGGAAGAGTTGTATATGATGCAGCCGGAAGGTTTTGTCGATCCTAAGAATGCTAACAAAGTATGCAAGCTCCAGCGCTCAATCTACGGGCTGGTGCAAGCATCTCGGAGTTGGAACATTCGCTTTGATGAGATGATCAAAGCGTTTGGGTTTACACAGACTTATGGAGAAGCCTGTGTTTACAAGAAAGTGAGTGGGAGCTCTGTAGCATTTCTCATATTATATGTGGATGACATACTGTTGATGGGAAATGATATAGAATTCTTGGAAAGTATAAAGGCCTATTTGAATAAGTGTTTTTCAATGAAGGACCTTGGAGAAGCTGCTTATATATTAGGCATCAAGATCTATAGAGATAGATCGAGACGCCTCATTGGTCTTTCACAGAGTACATACCTTGACAAGATATTGAAGAAGTTCAATATGGACCAGTCCAAGAAGGGGTTCTTGCCTGTATTGCAAGGTGTGCAATTGAGCACGGCTCAATGCCCGACCACGGCAGAAGAAATAGAAAAGATGAGTGTCATCCCCTATGCCTCGGCCATAGGGTCTATTATGTATGCCATGCTGTGTACCAGACCTGATGTAAACCTTGCCGTAAGTTTGGTAGGCAGGTACCAAAGTAATCCCGGCATGGAACATTGGACAGCGGTCAAGAATATCCTGAAGTACCTGAAGAGGACTAAGGATATGTTTCTCGTTTATGGAGGTGACGAAGAGCTCGTCGTAAAGGGTTACGTTGACGCTAGCTTCGACACAAATCTGGATGACTCGAAGTCACAAACCGAATACGTGTATATTTTGAATGGAGGAGCAATAAGCTGGTGCAGTTGCAAGCAAAGCGTCGTGGCGGGATCTACATGTGAAGCGGAGTACATGGCAGCCTCGGAGGCAGCACAGGAAGCAGTCTGGATGAAGGAGTTCATTACCGACCTAGGGGCGATTCCCAATGCGTCGGGCCCAATGACTCTCTTCTGTGACAACACTGGAGCCATTGCCCTTGCGAAGGAGCCCAGATTTCACAGGAAGACTAGGCATATCAAGTGTCGCTTCAACTCCATTCGTGAAAGTGTTCAAAATGGAGACATAGATATTTGTAAAGTACATACGGACCTGAATGTAGCAGATCCGTTGACTAAACCTCTCCCTAGGGCAAAACATGATCAACACCAGGACGCAATGGGTGTTCGATTCATCACAATGTAACTAGATTATTAACTCTAGTGCAAGTGGGAGACTGTTGGAAATATGCCCTAGAGGCAATAATAAATGGTTATTATTATATTTCTTTGTTCATGGTAATTGTCTATTATTCATGCTATAATTGTATTGTCCGGAAATCGTAATACATGTGTGAATACATAGACCACAACGTGTCCCTAGTAAGCCTCTAGTTGACTAGCTCGTTGATCAACTGATAGTCATGGTTTCCTGACTATGGACATTGGATGTCATTGATAACGGGATCACATCATTAGGAGAATGATGTGATGGACAAGACCCAATCCTAAGCATAGCATAAAAGATCGTGTAGTTTCGTTTGCTAGAGCTTTTCCAATGTCAAGTATCTTTTCCTTAGACCATGAGATCGTGCAACTCCCGGATACCGTAGGAGTGCTTTGGGTGTGCCAAACGTCACAACATAACTGGGTGACTATAAAGGTGCACTACGGGTATCTCCGAAAGTGTCTGTTGGGTTGGCACGGATCGAGACTGGGATTTGTCACTCCGTGTGACGGAGAGGTATCTCTGGGCCCACTCAGTAATGCATCATCATAATGAGCTCAATGTGACTAAGGCGTTAGTCACGGGATCATGCATTGCGGTACGAGTAAAGAGACTTGCCGGTAACGAGATTGAACAAGGTATTGGGATACCGACGATCGAATCTCGGGCAAGTAACATACCGATTGACAAAGGGAATTGTATACGGGATTGATTGAATCCTCGACACCGTGGTTCATCCGATGAGATCATCGTGGAACATGTGGGAGCCAACATGGGTATCCAGATCCTGTTGTTGGTTATTGACCGGAGAGGCGTCTCGGTCATGTCTGCATGTCTCCCGAACCCGTAGGGTCTACACACTTAAGGTTCGGTGACGCTAGGGTTGTAGAGATATATGTATGCGGAAACCCGAAAGTTGTTCGGAGTCCCGGATGAGATCCCGGACGTCACGAGAGGTTCCGGAATGGTCCGGAGGTGAAGAATTATATATAGGAAGTCCAGTTTCGGCCATCAGGAAAGTTTCGGGGGTTACCGGTATTGTACCGGGACCACCGGAAGGGTCCCGGGGGTCCACCAGGTGGGGCCAGCTATCCCGGAGGGCCCCATGGGCTGAAAGTGGAAGGGAACCAGCCCCTAGTGGGCTGGGCGCCCCCCATGGGACTCCCCCCATGCGCCTAGGGTTGGGAACCCTAGGGTGGGGGGACTTCCCCCTTGCCTTGGGGGGCAAGGCAACCCCTTTCCCCCCTTTGGCCGCCGCCCCTTGCCCTAGATGGGCTTTGGCCGCCGCCCCCCCCCCCTCCCAGGGGGCCTATATAAAGGGGGGGAGGGAGGGCAGCAACCTACAGCCTTGGGCGCCTCCCTCCTCCCCTGCAACACCTCTCTCTCTCTCGCAGAAGCTCGGCGAAGCCCTGCCGGAGACCCGCTACATCCACCACCACGCCGTCGTGCTGCTGGATCTCCATCAACCTCTCCTTCCCCCTTGCTGGATCAAGAAGGAGGAGACGTCGCTGCACCGTACGTGTGTTGAATGCGGAGGTGCCGTCCGTTCGGCACTCGGTCATCGGTGATTTGAATCACGACGAGTACAACTCCGTCATCCACGTTCATTGGAACGCTTCCGCTCGCGATCTACAAGGGTATGTAGATGCACTCCTTTCCCCTCGTTGCTAGTAGACTCCATAGATGCATCTTGGTGAGCGTAGGAAAATTTTAAAATTATGCTACGATTCCCAACACGCTGATCAATAGATGGTTACGGTTTCCTGACCATGGACATTGGATGTCGTTGATAACAGGATCACATCATTAGGAGAATGATGTGATGGACAAGACCCAATCCTAAGCCTAGCACAAGATCGTGTAGTTCGTTTGCTCAGAGCTTTTCTAATGTCAAGTATCATTTCCTTAGACCATGAGATTGTGCAACTCCCGGATACCGTAGGAATGCTTTGGGTGTACCAAACGTCACAACGTAACTGGGTGGCTATAAAGGTGCACTACAGGTATCTCCGAAAGTGTCTGTTGGGTTTGCATGAATCGAGACTGGGATTTGTCACTCCGTGTAAACGGAGAGGTATCTCTGGGCCCACTCGGTAGGACATCATCATAATGTGCACAATGTGACCAAGGAGTTGATCACGGGATGATGTGAGTTACGGAACGAGTAAAGAGACTTGCCGGTAACGAGATTGAACAAGGTATCGGGATACCGACGATCGAATCTCGGGCAAGTAACATACCGATAGACAAAGGGAATTGTATACGGGATTGATTGAATCCCCGACATCATGGTTCATCCGATGAGATCATCGTGGAACATGTGGGAGCCAACATGGGTATCCAGATCCCGCTGTTGGTTATTAACCGGAGAACGTCTCAGTCATGTCTGCATGGTTCCCGAACCCGTAGGGTCTACACACTTAAGGTTCGATGACACTAGGGTTATAGGGAATAGATATACGTGGTTACCGAATGTTGTTCGGAGTCCCGGATGAGATCCCGGACGTCACGAGGAGTTCCGGAATGGTCCGGAGGTAAAGATTTATATATGGGAAGTCCTGTTTTGGTCACCGGAAAAGTTTCGGGTGCTATCGGTAACGTACCGGGACCACCGGGAGGGTCCTGGGGGTCCACCAGGTGGGGCCACCGGCCCCAGAGGGCTGCGTGGGCCAAGTGTGGGAAGGGACCAGCCCCTAGGTGGGCTGGTCCGCCTCCCACAAGGGGCCCAAGGCACATGGAAAGGGGGAAGGGGGAAACCCTAGGCTCAGATGGGCCTAAGGCCCACCTAGTGGTGCGCCCCCCTCTCTCCCCCCTTGGCCGCCCCCCTAGATGCATCTAGGGCTGGCCGGACCCCTTGGGGGGGAACCCTAGATGGGGGCGCAGCCCCTCCCCCTTCCCCTATATATAGTGGGGGTTTGGGGCTGCCATACACACGAGACTATCTCTCTCTTAGCGCAGCCCTATCCCTCTCCCTCCTCCTCTCCCGCGGTGCTTGGCGAAGCCCTGCAGGATTGCCACGCTCCTCCATCACCACCACGCCGTCGTGCTGCTGCTGGACGGAGTCTTCCCCAACCTCTCCCTCTCTCCTTGCTGGATCAAGGCGTGGGAGACGTCACCGGGCTGCACGTGTGGTTAACGCGGAGGCGCCGTGGTTCGACGCTTAGATCAGAATCAACCGCGATCTGAATCGCTACGAGTACGACTCCTTCATCCGCGTTCTTGAAACGCTTCCGCATCGCGATCTACAAGGGTATTTAGATGCACTCCCCTTCCCCTCGTTGCTAGATTACTCCATAGATTGATCTTGGTGATGCACTCCCACTCGCATCACCGTTGGTAACGGTTCCTCTTTACCCATTACACATGTCGGTCATATGTCGTTTCCTTCTACTTCTACTCCCGTTAACATGTCTAATGTTCTTGTGTCTCCTAACTTAGTCACTAATCTCGTTTCTGTTCGTCGTCTTGCTCGTGAGAATCCTATAACTGTTGAATTTGACGATATCGGCTTTTCTGTGAAGGACGCCCATACACGGACGGTACTCCACCAATGTGACAGCCCGGACGAGCTTTACCCGGTGCATCCCTCCGGCGCCACCACCACCCGTCGTCCCGCCGCCTTCGCCGCTGGTGTCGATCTTTGGCACGCCCGCCTCGGTCACCCCAACTCCATCGTTATGCGTCAGATTCTTCAGAGTTTTTCTTTCTCATGCAAAGGTTGACGACCACACTTGTGAGGCTTGCCGTCTTGGCAAGCACGTTCGTCTCCCCTTTAGCGAGTCTACCAACATTTCCACATTTCCGTTTCAGTTATTGCATAGTGATGTTTGGACGTCCCCGGTTGCGAGCAACACGGGCTATCTATACTATTTGGTGATATTGGATGATTTTACTCATTATGTGTGGACATTTCCTCTTCGTCGCAAGTCCGACGCTCTTGCCACACTCACCGCTTTTTATTCCTATGTCACCACACAGTTCGATCGTCCCATTCTCATCTTGCAAACTAACAACAGCAAGGAGTTTGACAACGTCGCCATCCGTAATCTTCTTGCGTCGCACGACAGCATTTTTCGCCTCACTTGTCCATACACGTCACAACAGAATGGTCGCGCCGAGTGCGTCATTCGCACCCTTAATGACTGTGTCCGCACGTTGCTCTTCCACTCCTACGTGCCTCCTCGGTTCTGGCCGGACGCGCTCGCGACCGCCAGCCTTCTCATTAACATTCGCCCGTGTCGTTCGCTCTGGAACTACACTCCTCACCAGCTCCTCTTCGGTGCGGTTCCATCTTATGATGGTCTTCGCATTTTTGGGTGTCTCTATTATCCTAGCACCGCGTCCACTGTTCCTCACAAACTCGCTCCCCGGCCGCTTCCATGCATCTTTCTTGGTTATCCTGCCAACACCAAAGGTTACCGGTGCTATGATCCAGTGTCCCGCCGCGTTTTCACTTCACGGCATGTGTACTTTGATGAGCTGGTGTTCCCGTTTCAGCATGTACCGTCACCCTCGGCGTCTCCCCCGGCGCGGTCCGCCCCTGCCTCACTACTAGGAAAAGGCCTGCTAGTGGCGCACCTATTTTGCCTGCTACTGGTGCGCCACTAGCATCACGCCATTAGAATTTTTTACTAATGGCGCACCAGGCAGTGCGCCATTAGTACATCACACGGTGCGCCATTACTATCTGACTTAGTAATGGCGCACCACATAGAAGTGATCTCGGGTCAATATGCTTAATCTCAAGTCAAATCGCACTCCGTGGTCAAACTTTCCGAAAGGTCACCCATCCTCACACTACTCCAGCTCAAGTACGCTTAACTTCAGAGTTCTATCCAACCCCAGCACTAGCTCACGTCACAGGCACTTGTTGATATATCTATCATATCAATCCTATTAAACCTTGTTGATGTCTATGACTTTGTTCATGTTCATGTTCATGAGTGTGATGAAATTTTGAAAAAATATTTCAAACTTCCCGGTCATATTACGTATCATATTTTGAAAAAAAATCCAAAAAAAAGTTTTTTTGAAACCAATTTTTTTTCTGTTACTAGTGGCGCACCTAGCAAATGGTGCGCCACTAGTAAGTTTGAATTTTTTTTTCATTTTCCCCCTCTAGATCTTAAAAGCCTCGTATCTTTCGTTCTGTTAGGTTTTTGGGGATTTTGAAGATCCTGAACATGGTTCCCCGGGTTCAATTCGTATGTAACTTTTCAAGTAGATGATTTTTCATATATAAAACTTTTTAATCCGAGTTCGTATGCAAAAGTTATGCCCATTTTACAAATTCGACAGAGATTTTGCAAATAAAGTCGAAATTCATATTTGTAAATTTTCCCAACAACTAGACCACATATCACATGGGAAATTTATTTTATTTTATTTTTTTGACATTTCCATCATTTTCTTTTATTTTTTTTTAACTGAAAAGGCGGTCCATGGGGTGCATTCGGTGGAATTTTTGGGCAAAGTCACCGTGGGTGTGGTGCGCCATTATTAGTTCAACTAGTAATGGTGCACCACACCTACGGGGCGCCATTACTAACTTTGAAAAAAAATTGTTAGTAGTGGCGCACTGTCCCTTGGTGCGCCATCACTAGTTTTAAAAAAAATAAAAAAAATTGTTAGTAGTGGCGCACCGAGGGTGTGGTGCGCCATTACTAGTTAGTAATGGCGCACTATCTCGTGGTGCGCCATTACTAGTTTTGAAAAAAATTAAAAAAATTGTTAGTACTGGCGCACCGTGGATGTGGTGCGCCATTAGTATTTGGACACTAATGGCGTACCAACACATGGTGCGCCATTAGTATATAGTAGTGGCGCACCACATGTGTGGTGCGCCATTAGTGTCCATATTATCTATATCTCTTTTCCTAGTAGTGCCTCCTCCTCTAGCGGACCGACCAGCCGCACACTGGGCTCGGCCCTGCCCGCGCTCCCCACGCCGGCGGCCCCACCGCGGCCCCCTTGGCGGCCCCTGTCGCCGTGGCCCCTGCTGCGGCCCCCACTGCGGGCCCCCGACGGGGCCCGTCGCCGCGGCCTCCTCGGTGGCCCCCGTCGCAGTCCCCTCGGCCGCCCCCGTCGTCGCGGCTGCACCCCTCACCGGTGTGGTCACCCGGGCTCGGACTGGGACACTTCGTCCTAGCACACGCTACACGTCTGACGAGTATGTGTGTGCTGCATCTACCTCGGCACCGTCTCCACTCCCACCTCCACTCGCGCAGCCCTTCGGGATCCGAACTGGCTTGCTGCGATGCGTGAGGAGTTTGACGCCCTGCAGCGCAACCGTACGTGGCAGCTTGTCCCGCGGCCTCCCCGTGCCAATGTGATCACTGGCAAGTGGGTCTTCCGCCACAAGACTCGCCCCGACGGCTCTCTCGAGCGCTACAAGGCGTGTTGGGTGGTGCGCGCCTTTCACCAGCGTGCCGGCGTGGACTTCACCGACACCTTCGCCCCGGTTGTCAAACCGGGCACGATTCGCGCTGTCCTCCAGCTTGCTGTTTCTCGCGCCTGGGCAGTTCACCAGCTCGATGTGTCTAATGCTTTCTTGCATGGCCATCTCGATGGGCAGGTGTTTTGTCAGCAGCCTACTGGTTTTGTCGACACTGACTATCCGGACCACTTGTGCTTGCTCTCCCGTTCTCTCTACGGGTTGAAGCAGGCGCCTCGGGTCTGGTACCGGCGGATCGCGGCCTTTCTTCAGCAGCAGAGGTTCCGGTCCACACGGTCCGATGCCTCCCTGTTTGTCTATCACCAGGATCCCGCTATCGCGTACCTCCTCTTGTACGTCGACGACATAATCCGGACTGCCTCCTCGCCAGCGCTCCTTCAGCAGATCATAGCTCGCCTCGACACTGAGTTCGCCCTCAAGGATTTGGGGGCTCTCCACTACTTCCTCGGCATCGAGGTTGTGCGCCGGGCTACTGGCTTCTTCTTGCATCAGCAGAAGTACGCCTACGAGCTTCTGGACCGAGCGGGCATGCTTAACTGCAAGCCTGCTCCTACGCCTGTCGACACAAAGGCTAAGGTGTCCGCCGTCGAGGGCTCCCCGGCGTCCGACGCTCCCTTCTACCGCTCCATCGTCGGTGCGCTTCAGTACCTTACACTGACGCGTCCGGACATTCAGTACGCTGTCCAGCAGGTGTGCCTTCATATGCATGCTCCTCGTGATACTCATTGGGCTCTGGTGAAACGTATCCTTCGGTACATACGTGGCACTACAGCTATGGGTCTCACCCTGATGGCATCACCTGACACCAGCCTTGTCGCCTACTCCGACGCCGACTGGGCTGGGTGTCCCGACACTCGCCGCTCCACTTCCGGCTACTGCGTCTACCTTGGGCCCTCTCTGATTTTGTGGTCGTCTAAACGACAACCCACGGTCTCACGATCGAGTGCCGAGGCCGAGTACAGGGCCGTGGCCAACGCCGTTGCGGAGTGTTCTTGGCTACGACAGCTACTTCAGGAGTTGCTATGCGAGGTTACCAAGGCGACGCTTGTTTACTGCGACAACGTCTCCGCGGTGTATCTCGCTGCCAACCCTGTCCATCACCGACGGACGAAGCATATCGAGCTCGACATTCACTTCGTCAGGGAGCACGTCGCACTTGGTTGTGTTCGAGTTCTCCATGTGCCCACCGATCAGCAGTTCGCCGATGTCATGACGAAGGGACTACCCACCTCGACGTTTGAGGGCTTTCGGTCCGGTCTCTGTGTCACCGGCGACGCTTCAACTGCGGGGGGTGTTGAACATGTGTACATGTACGTAGGTCTGGGTTTTGTATGCCGCACCTGTAGTGTCTCTCTCCCTCTGTATTTACTTGTATCTTGGGAGACAAGACACCGGTCGCACCCCTTGTACCTATATATATGTGTCTGTCCAGCTGTGGTCGTCAAGAAGACGAAGGATTGCTTGGTTGGGCCGCCTACACATAATGATTAACCTACCCAGATATTCAATTTCTAGCACCTGGACATTCGCACCGGCCGGGCTAGTGATTAGAGAAAACAATAACACTATCACATCGACGTTGTAGTCCGTCCAGGAGAAATTCAGCCCCCTGCCTCGGAGTTGAACCTCTCACTTGTTTGATTTACTAAAGCTCTACCTGCCTGCCATGGAGATAAGCTCCACCGCCCCGTTAGAGCTCTCCCTGCAGTCGCAAGGATTCAAGACTTGCCATTGTCATCCTTTTCTAACACAAATTTCCAATGCTTCTCATTTCTAAAACATGTCCTCATTCAATTGTTGGTGCCACTCGTGGTGTCTGCCATTTTTTGCTCTCTCCATAGACTTGTGGATATTGCACCCGATTGTGACGAGTAAGCTAGTTATTTATAGATATAGTGTAAGTGTAGACTTCATTGCTTCACCAAACCTCACGTGTATGTCTTTTTATTTTCTTCCTTCAAATGTAAGCATAGTTGTTGAGAGGAATTAACATCTCTATGGCGCTATATGTATCCTTGACGCCACAAGTTAAGCTCCATCCTGCTAATGTAAATAGGTTCCATAATTTTAGAAGTGACACTATTTTGTTTCCAAACTCGTATTCCTGTCAACTCTTTTTCTACAACATGGTGCTCTCACACACTTACATTTCCAACAGCCTAGCCTAAATGGTGTTCGCTAAAGGGAAGAAAAAACAACCTTTGTGATTGAATTAGCCACCGCAAAAAATCTTAGGGTTTGTTGATCTCTGCCTTTGGATAGCCACAAATAAAAATAGACACCACACCAAATATGTGTATAAATATATGAAATATTGTGAACCCAAACAATTATGGAAATGTAAATAGTTGATAACGATTATTCTATACACATAAATAGTTCCTCTAGTTTGATTTCGGTAATGATATTGCATGGTTGCACCTTTTTATTCCCCTCAGGTCCAGGTTAGCCAGCAGTTGGGGTTTGGAAATGGTTTTTGACAGCTTGTGTCTTTGTGAATCGCATCTTGTGATATGCTCATATACTTGCCTGAAGAAGAAATCTGAAGCTTGGCATCATTGAATGGATTAAACATTTCTGGTTGCAGCAACGTTGTAGGCCGCACCCAGGCGAAGGATATTGTACTCGAGGAAGGGATCAAAAGAACTAGAGATAATAAGGTGTGGAAACTTGATAGAGATTTTCGTTCTTCTCCCATCTCTCACGATGATTGACATTACGTTGTGCACTAGTCTCGAGTGGATACTGGAGCAGGATGGTAGAGATTTGGAGAGTCTACAACATTTTGATACAACATCATCCTCGGAACACTACAATGACCTTGCATCCACAAGTATGCTAGAGCAGCCACCTTCACCCAGACCGTCCTCGTGGCTGCACCGACCCTTGCGCTGCCGCTGCGTCGGTCCATCGGCCCGTAGAGAGCGTGGCACGCGGTTGCTGAGGCCGTCCTGTGGTTCTCCCCGCGCTGCCGTTACGTCGCCCCTTCGGGTCGTAGGGTCGCGGCCGGCGGTCCAATCCGCCGTCTAGACTCTAGAGGCCATCTGCAGCAGGCCGTCTCCGTGGCTGCACAGACCCTCGCGTTGGCGCTGCGTCGCCCCATTGTGCCATAGCTAGTGTGGCACGCGTTCTCCGCCGTCGCCCCGACCCGCCTACTATCGCTGCCTCGCCCTTTCAGGCCGTACGTTGCAACACGTGTTCCACTTCACCGTCCATGCACGTCGACTTCTGTGTGGCATGCGCCATGCGACCTTCCTAGGCGCGAGAATGCCATCGTCCGCGCTGGTCTTCGTCATGTTGTTTCCTCGGCTACTTCGAGCACCATCGTTGTGCTCCTAACCTAGCCGCCGATGTCGTCTCCTCAGGCCGCCGCCGCCGCTCTTCTTCCCGGTCCACGGTGACTACCTCGACACCAGCCACCCTGACTCGGCATCGACCACGGCGTCCCTAGATCGCACGGCTACCTCGACCACGGCTACACTACCCTACACTCTCGGCTACATCGACGTCGGCATAAAGGGCTATCACCTCGCTTCAGCAACTTGTCGATTTCCTCTACAGTCAGTGCGTCCGCCATACAACGCCATCCGCGACGCTCCCGTTGATCACAACGCTACCACTATGACCGCGGGGGGATGTTAGAGTTATATTTGGTAGTAAAGATTGCCTCAGATTTTATAGAATTATTTCAATTCTATTTCTAGGAGGGGTCTTGCCCTCCAAGTCTTGTACTCAATATATACTCGCTCTCGAGGCTCAATAATACATCCAAAACATTACGCCAATCCTCTTCCTCTAGCCCTTCTATTCCTTCTAACACTACCCTATACAATCCCTCAAACTTCCACATACATGTCCGGTCGTCCAAATTTCGGCGCAGTGATGGCAAACCTGGGGGACTTTACATGAGTCCGGACTATCAAGTTTGGGAAGCGTTTCTACCTACGGTTGTAGGCCGCTGGGTTGCGTGTTTATATAATGTCAGAATAGCCCTTGATCACGGCATTTACATGGAGAATTTGTCACATTACTTGCACTACAAGGAGATGTAGGATAGCTACGACTCCGAACAGAAAAGGGTTCGGTTTAACTTTATCTTAGCTATAAAGGATTACAACTGTAGTATGCCAACGAATCTGTGCCACGTAATAGAGTAACCAGAGACCACTTAAATCCATCAACTTTTGTTCGCACATGAAATTTGCGGCGTAGTCACCCGGGATAACATTCACGACTTCCAGGGTCTCGCAATTAACCGGAAGTAAGATCCTGTCAGATCTTTCCCGTGGTGGCAGACAATGACTATCAAAGACTAAACCAGCGGAAAAAGAAAACCCTTAATAATACAAATGAACTTATTCATCATAATAATTGGGGAAAACGTGTATAACTCCAATGTACCAGGAATATAACTGAAACTTGCAAACAATTTAAGGAAATGACCGATCTCCCTACAAATTGAAGAAATATTCTTCTCCTCTCTTACAAGATTCGACGAGAAAAAAAAGGCATACCTAATTGCGATCCTAGTCTACATACAATAAGTTTCAAACACCAAGAAAACTAAGAAGTTGATTCCTCCAAAGACGACATGCACCTAGAATATATTGCGCGTTCCCTGAGAAGAATGCCTCATAGTTAATGTTAGAATACAACTTGTAATAGGATTAGGACTACTACTAGGATTAGGACTCCTACTTGGTTTGTAAGAGGGCTAGGTCAGGTGCGGCTTGGCTCTTATATATACCTCTTGTAGCGGCACAATATTGCATGGGCAGTTATTCAATACAATTCTACATGGTATCAGACTTACGATCCTAGGGTATGGCTAACCCGCCAGCCCCTCCACTGCTGCCGCCACCCGGCTACTTCTAGCAGCGTGCCGCCATCGTCGCCGCGGCCGTGGCCTCCTCCACCTCTACCTCTACTCTAGCTCTACCCCCACCAATACCCCCTTCCATCTCCTTCACCGACATCATCTCCGATATTAGCCCATACATCCCCGTAACCCTAGACCTCGCTGCTCACAACTACTACCATTGGTGTCACCTCTTCGGCGCCCACCTTGGGTGATGCAATCTCCGCTCTCACATTGCCGACGACTCTCTTCCTCAACTTCATGATCCACAATGGTTCGAGGATGATCTCGCCATTATTCGATCTACATGCAAGTCTCCACAGAAATCTTCAATCTCGTCCACTATGACGGTGCCTACGCCGCCGATCTATGGGCGGCCCTTCGTCAGCTCTTCTAGGACAACATTGACGCTCGCGCCAACAACCTCCACACCGAGCTTGGGAATACGGTGCAAGGTGATGCACCAGTCAGCGTCTACTGCCAACGCCTCAAGGCGATCGCGGATGAACTCCGCGAACTTGGTGATCCGATCGAAGATCGCCAGCTCATCAACATCCTCCTCGTCGGCCTCAGCGAGTGGTTCGAGAAGTAGGCCTCCTTCATCCCTATGATGTGTCCGTGTCCCTCCTTCGCCGACGTTCGGTCGATGCTCCAATGGGACGATCGTGCCCTAACTACGAAGGACTCCCGTCCTCAGGTCTTCACTGCTTCTCCTCGCCCGCCTGCATCCGCCACCGCCACCTCCACAACCAACACCTCCTCAACCATTCGGCTGGCGTCCAAGTCCCAACTACCGGGGCAAAAACCCTAGGCCGCCGCAGTTCTGCATGGCGCCCGCTCCTGCTTCGCCCCCGGCTCCACCAACTGCACCACCACCGCCCCCGGCTTCATCAACTGCACCACCGCCGCCGCCCGGATGGCGCCCATCTCCTGATCCATGGGCAGGGCTGGTCCAGGCGTGGCCTATGCCTTGGTCAGCCCCTATGCCATATGGTGCCCCGCCTGCTTATACCGGTGGTTGGCAGCCCGGCGCACGCCCTCACACCGACGCGCCTATCCTCGCGCCCCGACAGCCGACGGCCGCGTACCACGCTGCTCCCTCCTACGCGCCATCGATCTACAACACCAGTCCTTATGCATCCTATGGCGCTCCATCACCCCCCTACATGCAGCAGTACAATGATGGTGTCTCTCTCTTTACGCCGATGCCGGCCCTACTGCCGACGCCACCACACCCGCCAGCTCCCATGCCTACACCGGCCACTACTTCGACTCCGAGCTGGGACCAAGCTGCTTTTATACAAGCCATGAACAACTTGGCTGCACAAGGGAACTCGGGTACAAGCCATATCAACAAATCCTCTTTCACCTCCTTTGACAGCTTACTCTGATGCTAACTGGGCTGGTTGTCAAGATACTCGTAGGTCCACATCCGGATTTTGTGTTTTTCTTGGTAAGAAATTGGTTTCTTGGTCTTCAAAAAGGCAGGTTACGGTCTCCCGCTCGTCTGCTGAAGCTGAGTACCGCGTTGTGGCTCATGCGGTTGCTGATACGGTATGGTTGCGCCAGTTGATGTCGGTGCTACACCGTCCTGTTGAGCAAGCTACCATTGTTTACTGTGATAATATTTCAGCTGTCTACATGTCAGGGAATCCGGTTCAACACCGTCGCACCAAGAATATTGAGATCGACATTCATTTTGTTCGAGAGAAGGTGGCTCTCGGTCAAGTGCGCGTTCTCCACGTGCCTACTTCTGCTCTGTTCGCTGATATCTCTACTAAAGGCCTGGCGACTACTCCATTTCAAGACATTCATTTCAGTCTCAACGTCGTCGAGCCTACCGTTGACACTGCCGGGATGTTAGAATACAACTTGTAATAGGATTAGGACTACTACTAGGATTAGGACTCCTACTCGGTTTATAGTAGGGCTAGGCCAGATGTGGCTTGGCTCTTATATATACCTCTTGTACCGGCAGAATATTGCATCAATAACTATTCAATACAATTCTACAGTTAAATCTGACAGTAAAAATTGATGCTACCTCTGTGGCCCAGTGGCAAAAACAATCACGTGCACGTCCACACCCTTCCGGAGAACACACACAGTATGAGGCTGGCTCTCCGCGGGGGGCACCTCTGTTTCAGCAAAAGACGGTCGTCCACCATTTTGAGTCTGCTCATGTTATCGTCCTAGTCGTAATCACCTATACAATGCGCCAGAATCTCAACGAGTGGACGCCCTAGGGTCAGGACGAGCATCGTCTTGAATCCTTTGCCGTTGGCCTGCCTTAATAGTAGCACGCCTTAGCAGTGGCCCACAGGCTGCTACTGTCGGCGTGGAGGCAAACGGATTAAGAATTTGACAAGACGGTGGTCGGAGAAGCGCAACTCGCCGCATCCGCTGCTACCCTCGACACTCCTCACGAAGCGGCCGCACCTGCAATGAACAGCCGTTGTTATCAGCAGATCATTTGGGCGGTATGGGAGTGCATCCTCTATTTACACAACATAATTTACCTAGAATGGTGTTGTGACAGTGGTTGTTAAAATGCAGGAATCGCTTGACACTACTAGGGAAAAGCCTAGCAGCAACGCGGGTTCTAAGTATATCAGTAGTGCAGGGACCGGCGCTACTAATAAGGAGCTACAGGTAACCCGTAGCAGCAGCGCGTGCACGCCCGCGCTACTGCTATACAAGTGTAGCAGCAGCGTGTTGCGTGGAAGCTCGCTACTGCTAATAGCTCTAGCACGCTTTGCCTGGACGCGCTACTGCTACTGTCACGCTGCTGCTAACTTTTCTCCACTCGCTACTGCTAATTTTAGTAGTTTTTGATTTTTTTTGCATATTTGTTTTGTATTTGAACAGGCTTTATACAAGAATCTTTAGCAGATACAAATGTCATCATGATACACATATAAATGGCTGCGAGACCACAAATGTAATCATAGCATATACATACAAAATAGTCTCATCATAATCATCATCCAACACAAAGTGGTATCTCGTCATCATCTCGAAATAGCGATACATGCAAGTCTCGAATATTTGCAACTACAACGTCATCCATCTAAACAATGGTATATGCGAGAAGATCTATCACTATGAGTGAGAGCGGAACTATGCAGTACATGAGGCGGCGGTTACGAGTCCTCTCTCGCGCTAGCGTGAACCTCAAGTAACTAGCTTCTCCTTCTTGTCTGCTTTTGAAGCCTTTATGGCTGGCGCCCGAGACCCCATTCACTTGCGCCTGACACTCAGGCCACTCGTTGTACACCCCCGGAACCTTCCCTTTGTACACGACATAGCACTGCCATCTCGCCATCAAGAAACTAGGTACCTGTTAGAGATGCATCTTCATCAAGAGGATGTACAATCATATGCAACAAAATATACTAGAGCAACACGAAAACGAAAGGGTTAGCAACTAGATGCAACATACAGTACGCAAACTAATTAACTGGAGGTACGCAGGTCATCATACCCAAACTAACAAAGTAGTGTTACACAAGTTCGGCAGGGACCGTGGACATCACAAAGTTTCATCGCTACAGAAAGTATACAAGTTCAACCGACACATATCATCATCGTCGGCATCGTAAATCAGTAGAAGTTCCATCCTTCCATATCATCGAGGCTGGACCCTAGCTTCTTGAACGGCGTGAGGTCTTGACGTTGCATGCCTATGTGAGTTCGGACGTCCGCTCGCGATATAGGGCCGTGGTGGAACATCCCCTTCTCATCAACGACTTCTTTCATGATGATCGTCGCAATGTCCTTTTGGATGCAAAAGAAGTCATCTCTAAGTTTATAATCCGCTTCTCCATGAGATTCTAGCCACTTGTGGATATGATCATCATTTCCACTTGTCATGCGAAGCTTTTGGTGATCCGTGTCGAACTCAATCATGAGATGGAGGATGTAGAATCCATCCTTCTTTCTTGGTTTTGGGACATGGATGCAGCAGAAGTTAGTTTTATGCGCGAAACCCATCTTCTTGTTCCCTTGTTTCCTGATCTGCATGTGGCCACCTCTAATGTTGAAGCCTTGGAGAGCATCATGTAGAATATTCATTATGTGGGTGTAGTCCTTCTTCTCGTAGTCTCTAGAAGGGTCGAAATACACGGCGTGGGAGACTCGCGGGTAAATAACGATAAGGACGGCGTGCCCGTTGCTGCGGGGAAAAGACACCTCAAATTGTTCTCCATATGAGCGATAAGAAATGATTGAAATGTACGAAAGGGTTGTCCGGAACTGACTTACTTTCGATGATAAGGCAGGAGGACAATTTCCTGGTCCTTATCATGTACCATGAAGTTTTGGAGGTAGTCCCTAGCAGTTTCACGCTCAAAGTCGCCGGGACTCAAGAAAGACTCGTGCATGTAGTACGGATCCGCCACACAGATTTGCGAGACTTCTTCTCTCTTCATGACGGAGCTCAAATGTAGCGCAAAAAGGCGGACGATTGTAAAATCGAGCCGCCTTGTTAGAAACATCTCAAAGATATGGTCAAACCGCAGGAAGAACAACTCTGCGGGCCTTGTGTCGACGTAGCACTTCCCCTCAGGCACACGAGCCGCGTATGTCGGATATCCTGGATCCTTCGAGGCTAGTAGGCTTTTCTCAGTCGACGGCACATGGTCGTGCAGTCTCCTGAGATCCCCTGATAGTGCCTCCAGCGGTTTCGGCGGTAGCATCGGCTCGCCCGTGAGATGGAACATGGCTGCACCTTTCACGGGTACACGCTCTTCAGAATCCATCGTCTAGCTGCTATGTGCTCTGGCTTGTTTGGAGGCAGCTATCTTCCCCGGCCTCTTCCTCTCCTTTTTCTTGGGCACACATTCTAGACCGTTCCTTAAGCACTTCCCCAGTGTTCCCGGGCTAAGCACTGTACGACCCCCGGCTAGTTGAGCTTGTGTTGAGGCGGCGTCTTCAGGCGTCTCCTGTGAGGATTTCATGAAGAGAGACTTTTTGCAATCCCTGCTACGACCTTCCTGCCACGGCAGATCATCCATATCCTCATTAGCATGCTAATAGCCCGATTCGTCATATGGTTGACTCATCACATGTAAGTCACAGTCATACGCGTTTGTATTGAGGAAACCCATTGGGTCGACCTCCGTCTCATCATCCATTCTCTATTCTACAGGACCGATTACATCAGCCAGTACTATTGCACCCCCTTCATCACGTCGTCCGCCGCTCTCACCCGGCACTACAGGAGCTGGTAATTGCGTAGGCGGGGTGGTGGTCTCCGCACATGCTTGTTGATGTGTGGTTATTTGTGTGCTCTCGGCCAACTCCAGACAAATAAGATTCTTCGGCCATAGCAGCACCCAACCCTTGCAGCTTCCAATCCGCAGCGGGGTCTCGTCGTCCTCTCCCACATGCTGTACTGGAGGAGGCTCGTGCCCCGATTTCACACTAGACAAGTTAACCCTGAAGTGCCCAGCGGGGACCGGCTGGTTGTGGAACGTGGGTTGTAAGGGGTTCATTATCATCCCCTTTCCCACGTCCACCTTCTGGCCTTTGATCAAGTAGAGTATGGTGCACGGGGTTTCTTCGACCTGCAAACACATATGTTTGTGGCGTAAAACATCTGAAAGGCAATGAAAATGGAATATTCTATAAATATATGTTGGTGCGACATGTAATTACCGTGAGGGTGTCGAGCTCAGCCAAAGACGAAGGCCCACCTAGCGCGCTAGAGACTGAGGACGGGCTGCTATGAGCCGGAGCGACTGCGAGAGGAGGCCCGTTTGCGTGAGCAAGTGATAGTGCGGTGGTGTTGTTGTTCACAGAGTTGCTCCCGACGAAACTGGGCAACGGGAAATCATGTACCGTCTGGTCTGGATTTTCCTTCGTCCAGTTCATGATATCTGGAACCAAGTTAGTAGCGAAATCATTTCTGCAGGCAGTTACAGCTGCATTGACTGCCTGCTGTAGCAACTCATTTTTCTCCTCGGCTGTTTTTTTCGCGTCCTCAACTGCTTTTTTCTCGACCGCAAGCTTCACCTTCTCGTTGATGTCCGCCTGACTAAACTTCTTTTTCTGCTTCTTGGCCTCCAGGCCCTCGTTGTAAAACACCTTCCACGTGGCGCCGTCTCCAGCGCCGTGCTCACGACCATATTGCAGCCGCTGGCCCAAAGGGAGTCCCTTAAGTTTGTTCAAGGCCCGGTTGAGAGGGGTGTCCCGCTTGGGCCTCATCGGAGAACTAGGGCTTTCGGCTGCAAGCTGGTGTTGCTTTTCCTGCAGAAGGAGCGTGAACTGTTTAGGAATGTGTAGTTGACTAGATCTGGAGCTAAATGTAAGGTGGTAAAAGAATAATTACCAGTAGTCTAATCAATTTCCTCGTGATCTGGTCCGTGTAAAAAACCTTCTTTTCCTTGTCCCACTTGTAGCGGGCCCTGATGAAGTCATGCTCCAAGGGGTTGGTGAACTTCGCGAAGGGGTCTGGGATACCCGCGGCATCACGTCTGTGTCCTCCTTATCCCATATGGGCCTTTTACCGAGGTAGCCACGGCTTCCGAGGCGATGCTTCCCCGTGTTCCTTTGCTGAAGGCTCTTGAATTTCGCAGCCTTAGCCTTGGCTGCCTCGGTAGCGCTAGTGTCCTTGAACTTTTCGAACTCCTCTTTCGTAAGTGTCGGATTTTCCTCCAGAATCTTGGACAGGGGTACCTCAGCCTCAATAGCTCATTACACTCTCCCTTTCCAGGAGGCCAAATCATTGCTGAACATGCCCATGGCGTGATTGTTAATCTTTTTCATCTTCGGGTCATCCCACAGTTGTTCTATGTTATCATCCCGATCGGGGAACTTGAATCTCTTGTGCAACTTCGTTAGGAGCAACTGCTTCAAATGTTCTTTACTCCTCAAGTCATCGTCGTTGATGCTCGCGCATTCCCGTAGGATGCATCCTACTTGGTTCCCATAGCACTTGCGAGGTTCTTCCGGCTCTAATGGCTCAAACTTGCCAGGTGCCATCTTTGTGATCACCAGTCGTCCAATCCCTAGTTTGTTAGGTTTTCATATCCTCTGCTTCTTCTACTTCTTCTTTTCGGTAGCGGCATCGGCGCCGGTACCTTCCCCGCCGGTATCTTCCCCGCCGTTACCTTCACCGCCGGTCTCGGCGCCGCCATCGGTGCCGGCGCCGTCGGTGTCGATGTCGGCATCGGTACCATCATCGAGCCCGACCTGCAAACCTTGACTTTGCAATTGCTTAGCAGTCAAATAGTCGAGGTACTCTTGTTCACCCTCATAATCCATCTCGTCTGCATCTTGGTCAGAAGGCCCACTTTCTTCGTTGTTTGACATGTTTCCTATGATTAAGTCTCCTCGTTTAATTCTAAAATTATGAAAAAAATGAGAAATGACATAAAAAAGAAATCTATGTTTGCCCGAAAGTCGTTTCCCAGCACTCGATATGCCTACTATCTAGCACAAATCATGCCAAAATTCATGAAAAATTTCGGCATGACCTTTGCTAAAAAATGGACATATCGAGCGCCTGAAATTCACCGGAACGGAAATGAATCAACATTCCAGCGTAACATAGGCCACTCGGATCATTTACCCTGCACATAATCATCATGTCCAAATGACATGTCCAAATTTCCAAATATGACATGTCCAAAACATCACATGTCCACATATCACATGTCCACTTCAAATTTGCATATAAAAGGAAGAAAATTATAGAACTTGAAGAAAAAACCTAGCTAAATTCATAACTAAATATATAACCTAATTAACCATCTGCCCTAACTAAAACCTAAGTAAATTAACCAAAAAACCTAGCTACCAGAGAGAGGAGGAGCGGTGGGGGGCTTAAAGAGGGTGCTGGCCCGACGACGGCCAAGGTTGGGAGGGGTCGGGGTCGGGGTCGAGGGCCGGGGCCGGAGCCGGGGTCGAGGTTGGGGCCGGGGCCGTGGGCGAGCGCCGGGGTCGGGGTCGGTTGGGGTTGGGGTCGGGGGCCGGAGCCGGCACCGGGGTCGATCGGGGTCGGGGTCGGGGGCGAGCGCAGAGGCGCGGCTAGGGCAGGGCGCCGGCGGCGCGACGGGGGAAGAGAGGGTGTGGGGATTTGGGGGAAAAAAGGCGGGATGAAGAGAGGAGTGGGGATTTTGGGGGTTAATTGGGCATAGTAGTAGCGCGTTTAGGCAAAACGCGCTATAGCTACTCAAGGTAGCTATAGACGTTTCGTGTAGCCACCGCTACTGCTATCTTGACTAGCTGTAGCTCTTTTCTCGCAAAAGTGTTGCTGCTATAACCAGTACCTATATAACAGTTTTCCTGTTTGTTTCCTTCTATTTTCTTTTCCTTTATTTTCTCTCACTTTTCTTTTCTTTTTTCCCGAGAGCAGTGAACGAAGGGAATTGAAGGCGATATATATTGCATCATTTGACGGTTAAATATGTATACAAAATAGGAACATATATATTATATCATTGGACCCATGCATAATAATGGCTAAGTGTGTATACAAAATAGGAACACATATATTACATCATTTGACCGATAACATACGGTTCCTTAGCGTTGACGTTTTCATTTTTGAGTCAGCTTCTTTCCCTTCTTGTTCGTTGAAGAATAATTGAGCCCCTCATTGTGACTTTGTCTTTTCCACGGAGTATGATTTTTCTTAGGTAATGTAGTATTGATTCTTCTTTTGACGTATACTTCATCATCATCATCATCTTTCCTCATTGGGTTGCCATACTGATCGTAGTATTCCTTGTTGGCGACTCCATCCATTCCAATGATTTTCCTTTTGCCTGTCCTCACGACAACACGGCTGGGATTGCGCGGGTCGGTTATGAAGAAGCACTGTGTCACGTGCTTAGCGTGTACCCATGGCTCATTTTTTGCGATAGCGTTCACGGTAGCGCTCTTGGCGTCGGGTATAGTCATGGTAGTGAAATTCCGGTTTTCTCTTTCGACATTCTTAGCCCATCTCACACGGAACATCGTCGTGTTGTGCAGTCCAGAGTAGTCAAGCTCCCAGATCTCCTCGACCTTCCGTAAAATCTTTCAGTTGCGCTGTTGTCGCTGCCAGTCATGCATTCCATCGTCACCCCTGAGTTCTGATCATCACTGTCCATATCTTTGGCCTCCGTGTAGAACGTGTATCTGTTGATATCGTATGCCTGATAGGTTAGGAGGTTGGGCGAGGGGCCATGTGCTAAGGCGTATATGAGCAATCCGTCCTTAGAGCCCTCCTCTGGGGGATTAGCAATAATATGCTCTCTGAACCAATGCAGGAAAGTGGAGTTGTGCTCTCTAGTAACTTCGGCGTCCGTCCTGCATACCCCCCGGTCACGATACTTCTTTGCGATAATTTCTTTGTTCAGTGCCACGAAAGGATCTACCTCGTCTAGGTGTTGTAGCACTATCAAGTTTGCTATGTCAAAGTTGCTGCGTCGACCTAAGTATGCCACGTGCAGTTCCCTGCGATCGTTGGAGTGACCTTCTCCTTCGAGCCTCCGATAGTGCTTGTTGACGGGCAAACCAACACTAACACTAGGCGGCTGGTCTGCGCCATATAGAAAATTCTCGCAGAAAGAGATGCACTCTTGTGTCAGATAGCCCTGGACGATGCTTCCATCCGAACAGGACATGTTACGAACGAATCCTTTGATGATCCCATTCATCCTCTCAAACGACATCATGTTATGCAGAAATGACGGCCCCAGGTCTATTATGTCATCCATAATATGGACACACAGATGCACCATCACGTCAAAGAACGCGGGCGGGAAGTATATCTCAAGCTCATTTAGTATCACAATGATCTCTTCCTATAGCCTTCGGACCTGCTTCAGACTGATCGACTTTCGAGAGATGACGTCGAAAAGTTGCAGAGACCAATAAGCGTGTCACGGACGTGCTTGTCCATTATCCCTCTAAGGGCAACAGGTAGTATCTGTGTCATCATCACATGACATTCATGGGACTTCATCCCGCTGAACCTTTTCTTGTCCGTGTCTAGATATCTGTTTATCTTGCCACAGTAACCGGAACTAACTTTGACACCGGTAAGGCACTTAAAGAATTGACCGATCTCAGCCTGACTTAAGGTGAAGCAAGAAGGGGGGCAATAATCCTCTTTCTTTATTTTCTTGCCCTTCTTCTCCCGCGCCTCTGTCTCCGTCTCTGTCTCGGCAGACTTTTTACGGGGCGGCATGTGCAGATCTTCCCTGATATTCAAATCTTGCAAGTCTTTTCTTGCCTTCGGCCCATCCTTGGTCTTATTCGGCATGTTCATCAGTGTCGCGAGCAAGCTCTCAAGGACATTCTTATAGATATGCATTTGATCAAGGCAATGAGGTGTATCGAGTTTGTGCCAGTACTCCAAGTCCCAGAACACAGACCTCGTCTTCCATACCTTCAGCAGCGGCTCCGGCGCCTTTTTCATCGTCTTTCCCGGCGCGGGGCACTCCTTCCAGTTTTTAAACAGCTCATTGATTTTGGCACCGCTCCGCTTATGTGGAGGTCCTCGATGCTCAGCGTGACCATTGAATAGATCTCCACGGTTTCTCCACGGGTCGTCCTGTTTGAGCCATCTTCGATGCCCCATGTACACGATTTTCCCAGACCTGCCATCTTTCCTTGACGTGAGCTACTGAGACATCGTATCATCCATGCACCGCGTGCATCCGCAATATGCATGGCACACCTGGCCTGCGACATATCAGTAACCGAGATAGTCGTGCACCGTCGTAATCAGCACGGCTCTCATGTAGAAATACTTGCCTTTGTTGGCGTCCCATGTCTTGGCCAGTGTTTTCCATAACGTGTCTAACTCCTCTTGAAGTAGCCCCAGATACAAATTAATATTATTTCCTGGTTGTTTCGGCCCTTGAATAAGCATGCTCATGTGAATGTACTTCGACTTCATGCACAACCAGGGGGAGGTTGTACATCCATACAAATTCGGGCCATGTGCTATGGTTGGTGTTCTGGTTGCCAAACGGATTCATGCCATCGGTACACGCACCGAGCACGATGTTCCTTGCATCACATTCAAAATACCGATAGAAGCTGTTCAACGCTCTCCACTGGCTTCCATCCTTGACGTGTCTCAGCTTCGGATCATCTCCATCGTCGGGCTTCTTCCTCTCCGCGTGCCAGTGCATTAGCTTTGCTTCCTTGGGATCTACGAAATACCGCTGGAGACGGGGAGTGATCGGTAAGTACCATACAACTTTCTGGGGACATTTCTTCCCGGCCTTCTTGTATCGAGAAGCATTGCACACTAGACAGCTTGTTTTTTCCGCCTGCTCCTTCCGATAAATTATGCAATTGTTGATGCATGCATGGTATCTAACGTGCGGCAGATCAAGAGGGCACACGATCTTCTTGGCCTCGTCAACACTAGTAGGACATAGATTCCCCGCGGGAAGAACATCCTTTAGGTACTTGAGATGATCATCGAGGCTAGTGTCGGTCCATTTGTTTTTAGCCTTCGTCTTCAGGAGTTGGAGTGTGAAACTCAAGCGGGTCACCTCAGGATTGCAACCATCATACAATGGAGTGTTCCAGTCTACCACCAGTTGCTCCAGTTTAGCCTCCTCCCTAGAAGCAGCTCTCTCAGTACTCGTCTCCTTGCGAAGATGTGCTTGAACAGGAGGGTGCCACATGATTGAACTTAGTACCGACGAACTCTGCTGCGTGGAGTCCACGTTCTCTCCGCCGCCATGTCCGGCCCCTTCTCCGCCGCCATGTCCGGCCTCTTCCCCGCCGCCATTATCGATCATCTCTTCGTCTTGCCCCGTGTCATCATTGCCTGCCCCATCGGCGTCCTCAACATCGTCATCCTCATCTTCAATTATCCACCAAGTATAGCCATCCATGAAACCAGTCATGAGCAGGTGCGCTTCGACACGACCATCGTCATAGGGGTCGAGCCAAACTATTCCTTTGCATTTTTGACACGGACATAAAACCTCTGTCCGGTTATTTTTTTTCATGTCCTGCACCGCCGACCGCAACCACCTGTCCACCATCGTTCCACTGACCATCATGAACGTCTGCACGGTAATAATAAACAAACTGATTATAAAAATGCGTGCATGCATCAAAGTCATACAAAAATTCGGCATGATCTTCCCTAAAAATAGGACATATATAGATCTAGAGTTTGCCCGGAATTCGCCGAAACAGAAATAGATCGACATTTCGGCAAAACATAGGCAACTCAAAAGCACAATTTGGCGTCAACTCATACCACACACACAATTTCCATCATATTGCCCAATTATCATATCACACACACATACACATATTTCCATTTTGCAAAAGCATAAAATTTTAATCACCTCTATCTCGAGATCGAGCACACGGTGGAGATGATGATGTAGGGAGATCAAAAGTGCACAAAGCTCTTCTTGACAAAGATAGATCTAGTTAGGGGGAAAATAGGTCACTTAACTAAATGCTACATCTATAGCTAGCTAATTTGGGAGGAGACAACTTCAACTAGTGGAGGGGGAAGGAAAAAGAGAAAGAAGATGCATTAATGGAGGTGGTGTAGTTAGCTAGGAGTAATGAAGAGAGAGAAAGGTAGGTAGAAGAGGGAGAGCAATGGGGGGAGAAGTATTGAGGAAGAAGAAGAGTGAGAGAGGGAGGTGTGGGAGGTAGGGGAAAGGGAGGAGAGGAGATGGGGGAGGGGAGGACGGGTGGAAAAAGGTGGTGGGGTGCTGCGTCTTACCAGTAGCGCAGGAGGAAAAACGCGCTACTGCTAAGAGCATAGCAGCAGCGCGCTTTTCTCACACGTTTTACTGCTAAACGGGCCAACCATGTGGACAATTTCAAAATTAGCAGCAGCGACGTGAGTAAAAAGCGCGCTACTCTTATTGCATTAGCAGTAGTGCGGTTGTGACACCGCGCCGGTGCTAAACATAGGTTGTTGGTTACTGTCGGTCGATTTTGTAGCAGCGCGGTTTAGCCCTCACGCGCTACTGCTAAATTTGCATCAGCAGCGTGTTTTTCTTAACCTCGCTACTGCTAATTAGCAGTAGCGCTTCTTTTTATGCCGCGCTGCTGCTAAGATTCTGTGTATAAGGTTTTCCCTAGTAGTGTGAGCGAACTGTCGTGACCAGTGACGATGTTCTCCATCCATTCAGTCCGCATAAATAACCCGACCGACGCTGGTTTAACCAAGCAAAAGGACATTTCGGTGATATGCATGTATTATATATAGGAGTACATCACATGGTTTTACTACTATGTACACATTGCACATATTTTATATAAATCCCTTGCAGCTTGCATCAAAGGTCACGTACGCAGTATTCCTTGTTCGGTTGTCTGCTCTTCCTCTCGACGCATGTAAGGCTTATTTTGTTGGCATCCTTTCCTTTTCATTCATTCCCTAGAGCATCCCTGCAATGTGCTGCACATGGAGCTTGTTCAGCTATTGTCTTCAAGAGGATGAAGGCTTGCTTGGTGGGGCCGCCTACACATCATGATTGACCAGCCCAGACATTCAATTTCTAGCACCAGGATGAGTGGCCAGGACATTAATTCCGACCTAGCTAGTGATTAGAGAAAACAATAACACGATCACATGGATCATGTAGCCCTTCCAAGAGAAGCTCAGTGCCTCATACCGTTGTCTCAAAGTGGGCTCTTTTGCTTGTTTGATTTGTTGGAGCTCAACCGGCATGCCGTGGAGATTGTTAGCTCCACCGCCCGTTAGAGCTTTGCCTTTAGTTACAAGGAATCATAACTACTTATTAGCATCTTTCTCTAACACAAATTTCCAATGTTTCCCATTCCTAAAATATGTCCTCATTCAACGGTCAGTGCCAGTCATCGTGTTGGCCATTTTCACTTTCTTCATAGACCTGTTCATATTGTACACGATTGTCACACACATCTATTGTAGATTCGAGCATTGGTTCTGCTACACGAAGAAGGTAGTTATTTATAGATATGGTGTAAGTGCATATTTCATTGCTTCACCAAAATTTTCCTGTGTGTGCCTTTTTATTTTCTTCCTTCAAGTGTAGCCATTGCTTTGAAGAGGAATTAATGTCTCTAAGGCACTATATGCACCCTTGACACCACAAAAGTTTTGTCCATGATGGTAATGAAAATAGGTTGCCATTCTTAGAAACAACACTATTTTGTTTCCAAGCTCGTATTCCTGTCAATTCTATTCCTACACCGAGGGTGCTCTTACACACTAACATTTCAACATCCTATCCTAAATGGTGTTCGCTAGATGGAAGGAGAATCAACCTTTGTGATTGAATTAGCCACCACAAACTTCTTAGGGTTTGTTGATTTCCACTTTGAGATGACCACACAAAAAATAGATATTACACCGAATATGTGTAGAAATCAATAAAATATTATGAACCCAAACAATTGTGGAAATGTAAATGTTTGATAACGATCCTTCTATGCATATTAATGACTTCTTCAAATTGATTTCTACGCTCAAGCTTAATCATGATCGTGGGGTTTCTCGTTCAGTAATTATAATGCATGGTTGCAACTTTTTGTTTCCCTCAAGTCCAAGTCAGCCAACAGTTCGCTTATTGAAATGGTTTGGTAACTTGTGTCTTCGCGAATTGCATCTTGTGATATGTTCATCTACTGGCCTGAAGAAGAGTTCCGAAGACTGACATCACTGAATAGTTTATTTATTTCCGATTGCAGCAAGCTAGAAAGCCCTGCCCAGGTAAAGGAACATTGTACTCGAGAAAGGGATTAACTACTGCTGAATGTAAAATATCTAGGGATAATAAGGTGTGGAAGCTTGATAGAGATTGTTGTTCTTCTCTTATCTCTCTTAAGGATTGACATTATGTTGTGCGCTAGTCTCGAGTCGATAATGGAGCAGGATGATAAAGAGATAGTGGTTCTACAACACTTTGATACAACATCATCGTCGGAACACGGCAATGACCTTGCATCCACAAGTCATTAGTTATAGATGGCTATAAGAAGCTTTGTTCTGTATCAGCTCATGATAATAGAGAGTTGGATAAGGAGAACATCGTTTTTGTAACCGAGCTCACTGGAGCTCAAATTTTCGGAAAGTTCAAAATTCAAACTTTCCGGTTTAAAAAATATCTCAAAAAAGATTGTGCATGTAAACAAGGATGTTATGTGTGTGTGGCCTAGGAGGATGAATAGTATCATGTGTTAAAAAGCGTCAGATTTTTTTTTTTTTTGCACAACCCTCATTTCAACATATTTTGCCCTAAAAAATTTCAGGCATGTGTGTTATGCCTTAATGCATATCTGTATTTTTTCAGAATTTTTTGTAAAGTAAGACATATGAATTTTGATGAAATATGAATTTGGAGGCCTCCATGGAGGCCGAGCTCGAAAAGCAAATTTTGGTTGGATACACTCCTATTTCTACTGTCCTAAAGATGCATGACGCAGTCAAGCATCTACTGTCTTAAAGCTCTACCTGCTCGCCGCAGAGACAAAATCCATCATTCTGTTCGAGGTCTGCCTGCTCGCCCAAAGAGGAGGGACATATTCCCATGACTGATCTCTAACTCAAATTTCCAATGTATCCCCATTTCTAAAAGATGCCCCTTTCAACTTTGGCCATGTTTGCTCAGGTTTGTCCATCTAGTATGCGGCTGTCACATCTCTATCGTAGTTTCAAACCTACATATTGCTTCTACTACACAAGGAAACTAGCAATTTATAGACAAGGTCTAAGTGCATACTTCATTGCTTCACAAAACATCACATGCCTGGCTTTTTAAATTTTTTTCTTGAAATGTACACACAGTTGTTGTGGAACTAACACATCTGAGCTGCATCAAGGCATTCAATGTATGTAGCCTTTGCATGACCACAAATTGTGCTCCATCTTGATTATGCAAATAGGGTCCATTGGCTTACAAACAAAACTGTGATGTGCCCAAGCGCTTCTCTATCCATTGTCTCCCGGTATAACCTCTTTCTACATTACAAGCTATGTGCCTTCCAACCCCATTAGTTTTCTCCCAGGGCACATCCCCCCTACCTTTTCGAGAGGTTAAGTTGTAGGGAAGTGTTAACCATTTGTAAGTTTTTGTGCAAACCAAACTATCGGTGATGCATACTGCTCTGGCTTAGATCTGTTTTTTTTCCTTTTGTTGCAGGGGGGTGCCTCAAAGTTCACAAGGCCCAATAAACAACATATTGAAACACTTTCCTTCTCACGAAAAGAAAGAATCCTAAATAACGACCTTAGCGGGAGTTTGACAGAACATTTTGCAAAAATTTCAGGAAACAACCTAATCTTACTCCCCTGTACATATTTAATTTGAAGACTTTTTTTTCCCACGTTACCTTACAGGGAGTTTATAGTTTACCGTTTGACTTTTAGGCAAGTACCACCTGCCCAAAGAAACAGATCGATTAGATACACAAGAAAAAAGTAATTTCGTCCTATCCTGCACGGTAATGGACAGGAAGGAAAATTATCAAGAAGATTTCTCTGAACTCTGAACTCTGAAGCTAGCAGGCACACTGGAAATTTGCACTTCCACCTGATGAATGTCCCGTCCATCTGAGAGTAAGCACTACCACTTTGCTTTCAGCGAAAGACAACCGTCATGCGTGCATGGAGATGAGGGACTCGACGAGGCGATGTTCGGGGAAGTAGGACTCGCGCCCTCATACCACACTTGATCCTTCTTGTCGCTGTGTTTTCTTCTTCTTCTATTATTATTACATGCAATCGTACATGAATTGAACAAAAGCCTCTCTCAGTGCCACAGGATGTGGTCAATAGATAATCTCTCACTCAATTCTCTTACAATAAAAGGAGCTGTAAATCATTAGTGCACTATGACGTTGTGGCAGTGCTTGTTCATGTGTGAATCAATAGGGAAGAGTTGGCACATGGTACACACGTACACATCATAACATTGTGACATAATGCAGACTCCGGAGTAGCTCGAGCACAAGGAGATCTGAGGCGGGTGGAAGTTTTCTAGGTTTAGGGGGCGCCTCCGGAGTCGCTCGAGCGTGCGACCCGTGAGAGGGAGCTACCTTCTTTCTTTCCTTGCTAGTGGGGAAGAAATAGCTAGTGGCAAGTCCTTTGCTTCAATGCATTTGGCCCAAACCCCACAAGGCATAGAAGTAACTAACATATGGAAATCATTCTCCTTTTCTTCTTCAAAAAATAGAAGAAAAGAAAAAATCCTTAGTAGTAATAAATTTATTCAGTATAATGAAGAACTTGTATAACTGGAATGCAGCCGGAATCTCACGAGAGAAGTGCATATTACACCCTCAACTCTAGCCCTAGTCTAATATACACCCCCAAACAGTACACAAACTGTTAACTATTTCACAGATGTCACATTTGTATTTTTTGCTGAGAGCTATTCAGATGTCCGAACAAGCTGAAAATTGGAACGGACATCACGCACTCAAACATCGTCCATGCAAAAATAGTTCATTTTTTTTATTTACTGCTCACCCGGACAAAAATCAAAATTAAAAAAAACAACTTTTTTTTTAGTTTTTATTTTTATTTAAAACTTTTTTTGAATTTACTGTTCACCCGGTGAAGAAACAAATTTTTTTTATTTCATTTGAATTTACTGTTTACCCAGTCAACAGGTCAAAACCGGTTAACTGGGTCAAAACCGGTGAACGGGAAGGGGAGGGTTGAATTCCGCCTGGTTTTGAGAGTTGGCGGGTGTAAAGTAGATGGTATTGGAGTTGGGGGTTGTATATTAAACTAGGCCTATAGTTGAGGGATGTAATATCACTTCTCTCGAATCTCAAAGATATTTTGCAAAAAAAGGAAACAACTGATCTCCTTATGTATGAATTGAAAAAGTTTTGCCCGCATTTCTTAGTGTAGCCTTTTAGGATTACAATTTTGCTCATGTACGTGCCACCTGTAGAGAACAAAACACTCTAGGAGAAAAAGCGGAAAAGGCCTTCCTCATTTCTATCCTATACTACTAGTCTACACACTGTTAAACTCAGACATGAAGAAAACTAATAAAAGGATTCAACAGGCACCCTTGAAAGCTTGCAGGTTCACCACAAGAATATCTTGTCAATCTGATAGTAAACATTGTTGTGCCTGTCTGCCGTGGAGATAAGCTACCTCCACCACCCCGTGAGAGCTATGCCTGCAGTTGAAAGGAAAAACGGACTTGCCACTAGCTCCTTTCTGTAACACAGACTTCCGGTGTTTCCCATTTCCAAATACTGTCCCCACTCAACTATGGTGCCACTCATCGCGTTGACCATTTTCGCTCCCTTTCATAGACTTGTTCATGTTGTACGCAAATGTCACATTCATCCATTGTAGTTTTGAACATTGCTTCTACACGAGGAAGCTAGTTGTTTATAGACATGGTGTAATCATTGAGTTCATCTCTTCACCAAACTTTACATGCCTGCCTACAAGGTTCTTTCATCCAATATAGAAACAAAAAACCTATCACACCCTTGCGCATACTGCAACTAGCATTAGCTCAGCATACACCAAGAAAGAACATATGTAATAAATGTACAAGTACAACTAGGACAAAACCTCTCTTCACACAATGGTATAACTATTAGGATATTCTCCATAAACTCCGGAGAGAAAGAGGAACTGCCTTCATCACCACCCTCAGTTGAAAGACCTACAAATTCCTGATGTGGAAAATCCCTCCCTTGCAACCTGTTTTGACTAGCTTGGTCTCACGCTTGATTAGATTTCGCTTCGCCTCCCACATCTATAATATCATGGGCCACATGCACGATGGTCTATAGGAATTTTTCAGTGATGGCGTGCGTGAATTTAATGGAAATAGGTATCATGGATATGTATTTCGTGGTTGTTCGCCTCATAGACAGTGCGATTGGATTCAGACAACAACTTTGAATGATAGAGTGCACTTTGTGAGCCCCCCTTTAGCCCACATAATTGTATAGAAAATTACTGTTGATGCTCAGGATTTTGGTTACCGCTCAAAATTTCGAGATTTACCATGGTTACTGCGTATTTTGATGACCTCGGTAAATGGACATTTCGAGCAAAAAATCGAAAATTTTGAATATTTTGAGTTTAAACGCTCAGTGTCAGTAAACTATGACAGCATCTCAATTATTTCAACATAGTTAGTTCTGGCGTGGTTGTAACAACACTAGTAGAAAAACGACCTAATGTTCAGCTCATTAGTCCCGGTTTGTAAATGAACCGGCACTAATGTGACCATTAGTGCCGGTTCCAACGGCTAGGCGGGCGGCACTCATTAGTCCCGGTTCATGTCGAACCTCTAGTCCCAGTTCGTGCCCCGAACCAGGACTAAAGAGGTGGTGGCAGGCTGGTGTCAGGCTGGGGCCCCACCAACACCTTTAGTCCCGGTTCGTGGCAGGAACCGGGACTAGAGATGCACCTTTAGTCCCGGTTCGTATAACGAACCGGGACTAAAGATCATCCTATATAAACACTTCGTCGAGCCCGAGCCCTCTGTTCTTCCCCTTTCCTCTCCTCTCTGTTCTTCCCCTCTTCCTCGAGCTCGTCCCTCATGTTGCCCAAATTTTGTCCAGATTTTAAGGCCCCCCATCCATCGAAGTGATCACAAAGGTTAGCAACTTCGTCCTTTCATCTCTCATTGCTAGATTAGCTCTTGCAATACTCTATAAGTGAGTTTTAGTTTGGGAGGAATTATATGTGGTAGTTTATTTGATTTATATGCAATTTGAGCTTAAAATAACTCTTAGTTTGCATATATATGTAGGTGTGGTTTACTTAGTGCCTTCCCGTCTCCGTCCTAAACACCGTCGATCGCTCGCACTGTCCCGTTGCTAGCACCACCTTGTGGTCGGCCTCTTGTTCTTATCTTCTTATATATAAAAAATCATGTTTGTGTGATTTAGATATATAGTTACTTGTATAATTTTCTTACCCGTACGTTGTTTGTTATACATAGTGCCATGGTTTTTATATCCGTCCCCATCGGCCCTCGTCCGGTTTATGATTCAGATATGGTATATTCTCCTTTATAACTATTTGTTGCATTTCATGTTTATGACAAATTATGCCCATCAAGTTGAGATAAATATTTTTATCTAGGAGGTACGTGAACCGGAAATTCCAACCGACCATATCGTCGAGAGGTTAAATTTAGTTGAAAAAGAAAACGAGTATTTGAAAGAAAAATTGAAAACAACTGAGGAGGAGAAGAAGGAATTGGAGTTGCATGTTGCCGATGTCGTCAATGATCAAAAGGTCAAGATAGAGAAAATGCGCTTGAAGATTAGAAAGATTAGAAAATATGCCATTGATAGTAAGGCTTGGTATCATTATGTTGTTGGATCAATTGTTACCTTAGTTGCGATCTTGATCGCATTTGTTGTTGCATTTAAATGCTTTAGCTAGAGAGTTTGTATGTTATTTTATGAGAATAAGTGTGTATGAATTTTATGTATGAACTTTATGTATGAACTTTATGTATGAACTTGTATTAATTTGGTCTTTTCGGTGATGTGTAATGAAGATGAGCCGGCAATGGATGTACATGACCGATGCTCTCCCCAGTTTGCTAATGGTGTGCATACTTTTCTGCTTGCGGCTGAGGCAAACAAGCGGGCGGATGGTTTTATGTGTTGTCCATGTGCTGGTTGTAAGGATGATCACAATTAGTCTAACTCAAGAACCATTCACTGGCACCTGTTTGAGTCCGGCTTCATGCGCCACTATAATGTTTGGACCAAGCACGGAGAAAGAGGGGTTATGATGGAAGACAATGAAGAAGAAGAGGACGACGACAGCTATCCTGGCCGTGGGTTCCCTGAATACGATGGTACAACACTGGGGGAAGAAGCTGATCCGGCAATGCGGGAAGAAGCTGAAGAAGAGGCATCAGATGAGTCCGCTGATGATTTAGGTCGGGCCGTTGCCGATGCAAAGAGAAACTGCGCAAGTGAAATGGAGAGGCTGAAGTTGCAGCGCATGTTAGAGGATCACAAGAAATCGTTGTACCCAAACTGTGAAGCTGACAAGAAAAAGTTGGGCACCACACTGGAATTGCTGCAATGGAAGGCAGAGAATGGTGTATCTAGCAAGGGATTTGGAAAGTTACTAATAATATTAAAGAAGATGCTTACCATGCCCCCCCTCATCATTTCGTCCTCTAAGAAGACTGCATGTCTTGTTTCTACAAACTTTGTATATCTGTCTGGACAGTAGAAACGAAAACCCTTTGATCTGTCTGGATAGCCAACGAAGTGGCAACTGACTGTTTTGGGATCTAACTTTGCAATGTTCGGATTAAACATTTTGGCCTCAGCAGGGCAGCCGCACACCCTGAAGTGTTGTAGGGAGGGCACTCTTCTTGTCCACAGCTTGTACGGTGTTTTGGGCACCGACTTGCTTGGTACTCTGTTGAGAATGTGAATGGCGGTTTTAAGCGCCTCCATCCATAATCCTAGTGGCAAGGTGGAGTAACTCATCATGCTGCGCACCATATCCATAAGTGTACGGTTGCGCCTTTCAGCTACTCCATTTTGCTGAGGCTCGCCCGACATTGAATATTGGGCTACTATGACAGTCTCCTGCAAGAACTTGGCAAAAGGTCCAGGGACTTGGCCATATAGAGTGTGCCGACCGTAGTACTCTCCCCCGCGGTCGGATATTACTATCTTTATTCTTTTATCATGCTGATTTTCAACATCAGCTTTGAATATCTTAAATTTATCCAACGCTTCGGATCTTTTTTGATTGGATAAATATATCCATAGCGAGAGTAGTCATCTGTGAATGTTATGAATGAGTCATATCCAT
>NW_025225341.1:47240-47630 GCF_018294505.1 Triticum aestivum
AATTTCACTTTTGACTAATCTTTCTATTCCCCCCTTGAAAATATCGCCCAAGCGACAGTGCCATAATTTCGATGAGTCGAGTGTTCTCTTTCTTTTCTTTTGTTCTTTATTCGACGCGACATGCTCATTCACATTACACACAGAATGCACTTTTTCACGTAGTGATAATAAATAAAGCTCATCATGTAGTAAAGCATCACCCACATAAGCATTATTAAACCATATGGCACACTTGCCATGTCCAAAATAACACTCATAATTATCTTTCTCGAAACATGAAATGCTAATCGAGTTTCTATGACATGATGGAACATATAAAACATCTTTGAATCAATCAGCGAACTCCAAGGAGATGTCGCCGACAGCTGCAACTTCTGCTTCAACTCCGTT
>NW_025225341.1:47940-50351 GCF_018294505.1 Triticum aestivum
GCCACTTCAATGCGTCTTTCGCTTCTTTGCATAGTTCGCGTCGAATGGAGTCCCTGTAAAGAATTTGCAACATGAACAGTTGCTCCTTAGTCAATCCACCAAGCAGATTTCGAAAACTATGTATACAAGGACTCATTTACAAAGGAAACTATATTGTTACCTCTTTTTGCCATGATTGACTTTAACCAATCAGGGCAGTCTTTCTTGTAATGCCCGGTCTTCTTACAGTGGAGACATGTGCCTTTGTCCACTTGAAAAGACTTCTGCTGATGCTGATAGGGAGCTTTTCCATGTGGCTTTGAAGGGGAACTTTTGTTGTATTGATTGTAATTCTTTTTCTTATGATGCTTCACATCGAGTCAGCCACCATGTGAGGCTTTGAGTCTGTCTTCTTCTTGGACACACATTGCTATTGTTTTTTCAATGTCCCATGTTCCAAGTGACATATTATAGTTTACAACAAAAGTTTCAAACTCCTTTTACAGTGAAGCCATGACTAGGTGGACCAGGAGCGCTAGTTTGATCTCCAGATCCTCGTCCATGGGCTTTAGCTTTGCCACCATGTTGCTCATCCTGAGGATGTGCTCTCTTATTCCATGACTACCACCTGTGTAGTTTTCTATCACCAGTTGCTTAACACCTGGGTGGCATATATCTTTGAAGAGCCAGTGAACTGGCTCTTTATCTTTGTAAGCAACTCCCCTGCAGACGTGCACTCTGCAATTGATCCCACAATGGCGTTCTCAATTGTATTCTTTATAAATGCCATGCACTTTTTGTTTGCATTGACCAAATTTTGGTTTTCTATAGTATATAACATCTCCACAGGAGCATGATCTCCCCTCTTTTTATCCCACGCAGCATCATCATCAGTGGCCTCTCTGACCGGCTGTGGAGTGTCCACAACCTAGTCCACCTCAGCACAGACAAATGCGAGGTCTACTTTCTTCCTCCACTCAGTGTAGTTGCCACCTTTGAGTGTTGGAATATCTTTTAGGCAACTCATCAAGTGAAAGCCTCCTGAAATCACAATTTAAGTGAGATCAGTATAACAATCATATGCGTTAATCTAACGTTGGTCAAATTAAACATACAATTGTCTATGCAATTAAATCTATATTACCATTGGGCAAAATATTAGAAATAAATGCACTTTAATTGCAATAATAAAACATGATCATGTTATTAACAACGTTGGTCCTAAAAATAACATAATCATATTCATTCTAATAATCACTTTAACATGCTCTTAAAAACTTAATTTTATGTAAACATTTATTTTCTTTGTAAAAGAGCACTATTAATTATTTACGCAGAAGAAAAACATGAATAAAAAATCATGAACTTTTTACTCTTTGCAGAAACTTTGCTTTGACCAAATAAAAATTCATGAACTTTATTATTTTCTATATAAAATTCATGACCATTTCTTTTCAGAAACATGTATTTTACTTTTTAGAAACTTTCTATTTTCTAAACAATCAAAAATATCAGAAACTTTTTAGTTTACTTTTCAGAGACTTTTCTGTTTTCTAAAAAATCAAAAAATAATAAATAAATAAATGCAGCAGTGCCCAGCGCGCGCGGCAGCAGGCCTCAGCCCAGCACGCGCGGCTGCTGGCCTCGCCTCTTTCGGCCCAGCGGCTCAGCGCGCTACTGCTCCTCTTTGGCCCAAAAGCCCGCAGCGGGTTAGGGTTTACATCTCGGTCGTCGATCTGATCGGACGGGCGCCCGATGTTCTCGCTGGATCAAAACGCCCCAATCGATCCTCCCGAACGAAACCCTAGCCATTTCTATTTTCCTCTACCTCTCTCCCGTAGCGCTCGCTCTAGCCGTCCAGCCACCGCATGAGAGCACCGGCTACAGGCAACGGCGTCCACCACCGCGCCGCGCGAGCTCGGCCACCGTCTCTTCCTTTCCCACATCCATATCACCCATCCCCCTCCGCTTCCTGCAACAGAGAGAGACAGAGGCGCGACCTGGGCCCTCCTCTGCTCCTCTGTCAGCTCGAGTGGTGGCGGGTTCGGGTTGCGCCGGCCACCGGCGACAAGGCCAATCAGCCACCGCGCCACGAGTACCTCCCCTTTCTTTACTATCTTCCACCGCTCGCTCTCCCTCTGAATCGAGATCGACAACGGCGGAGCTACAAGCGGTGGCGCCGCTGCCATCCCCTTCGCCAGTTGTGCGTTCCCCCTTTGGTGAGCGCGCCGCCGTCGAGCGGTTTGGCCGCGGTGCTCCTTGCCCCTTTTGGGGTAGGTTCTTCGTCCCTTTCGCCTCGACTTGCCCATGTGCGACGGGGTTGAGAGGAACAGGCGCGGCCTTGCGGCGGTGCTCTTTGTCGGCGAGGCCAGAGGCCCTTCTCCAGTGAAAAATTTGCCTTGTCTTTTTAGGGTTCTTTGGGGAGGAGGGGG
>NW_025225342.1:0-15085 GCF_018294505.1 Triticum aestivum
ATGAACCACTTACAAAAGAATTCGGACCAAGATGTGCATTTTCATAGAATTATGACTCACTTTAGATTTCAGTGAAAGAACTGGGACAAAAAGAAGATTTCAAATTTCTTCAGAGAGCAGAAATACTCTTGGCATGATCGATGAGTCTGATTAAAGAGAAGGATGATAGAATTCCTGTCCACTGCTTTGTTAGTTGATGGTTTTGGTGGATCGTAGTTGATTCTGTGAGGCAACGAGTTAATGACCAGCTGTTGAAACCTAATCACACATTGACATGCGCAGCCGCAGCCGCCGCCGCCTCCTCTTGAGAAAAGAGCTTAGAGTTCCTCCGCCTTCGGCCGGCACTGCTGCCAGTCCACCTTGCGTTCGGTGGTCCTAGGGCCATGGAGGTGTGGTGGACCCCGGCCTTTGCCGGCGGGAGGGATCTTGCTTTGTTTTTTGGTGTTTCCGTGAGTTTTTAGGGTTTGTGTCCTATTCAGGAAGACGAGGCGGTGACGACTCCCTGGAGATGGAATAATGTTTTCCCCGTCTGGCCCTGTTCCGGTGATGCGCCTAGCGCCATCGAAGGTCAGGTGGAGGTGTGTCTCTACCGGATCTCGCGGGATTCGGTTGGTGCTGGTCTTCAGTGGATTCACTTGGATCCGGTCTTCATTATGTGTCTACATGTTGGTATTTTTGATCTATACTTCACTTCATAGGCGATGGTTGCTGCTCTGGTGCGTTGGACCTGTGGGGTCTTAATTAACATGATGACTTCTCGGCTGTCTACTACAAGAAGTTTGGCTAGGCTCCAGTAAGGGAAGGGTGATGATGGTGGTGCGTCTTCGGCTCGCTCCAGTGCTTGTAGTCGTTGCTATATGGTCTACGAACATGGATGTAATTTTTATTATTTATTTGTTCATTATACTGTCATGACATGGTAAATAAATCGGAAGAGTTTTCTTGCGAAAAAATGACATGATGTTGTGGAAGACAGAAGAGGGTTGTGTATGCAAAGAGGGGTTTTGGTTGGCAATTGGCTTCAGTTATAATCGTAGAAGTTGGGAGCAATTTTACATGTAGTCACTTGTTTTGTTTTAGTTTTTCGATCAAGGTATTTGTTTTTCTAGGGATCCCAAACTTTATTAAAATTGAACAACATTCCACGGGATACAAAGGAGGGTCATGAGGGGTTATAAGTACAAATATGGCGACCCTGAGGAAGCGATACAACAAGTTTTGCTGGACTGTGCGGGGAAATGCCCTTTGCTTCATGGGTGTATATACACCTCATATGGATTTATGTTTTTGATAATTACATAAAAAGTCAAAAAAGTTTGGAATATTTTTTTACAGTAAACTTGACTTTTCTTTGCACTAGTATATATAAATTTTCTCGAATAGAAAACAAGCGTTGACTTTAGGGCAAAAAACAAAAAATATTTGCTTTTACAGGTCACTATTCACACTATTTTGGCCAAAAAATTTCGTTTCTTTTAAAGTAGTCAATGAGATTTTGTTTCTTTTTTTGAAACTTTTTTAGCAGTACAATGAAAGGTAAAGTTTATTTTAAAAATATTTTCAGAATTTAATGAATTTTTATTTAATTACTATTTTTTTTATATAGTGTGTATATACACCCATAGACCAAAAGTTCCCCTTCAAATTTTGCGCCTCCTGATTCGAAGCTTGACCTTCAAATATAAAATCATACCTAGCAGAATAGACTCCTCTCCTGTATCTCTTTCACAATAGCTATATGGGGGCCTCCCAACTCCCTTTTTGATGTTGTCCACAATTGGTTTACAGTCGCCGGCAATTATGGAATAATCCAAAGATAGATCAGCCGAGGTACTTGTTTTTTAAAGACAATCTCAGGAAGCTTCAACACTCAGTTGATGGGCATTCGGGCCAGCTTTTCCGGCATAAGTAAGGCCGTCGGCCTGGGTCTTTCGGGCCAGCTTTTCCGACATAAGTAAGGGCCATCGGCCTTTCAGAATCATTTGCCCGTACTCAGAAGCCCATCTAAACATTAGTATTCCCTCTATTCACTTTTGTAAGTCGTTTAAAACAGTTGAAACTGAACTGATTTAGGTGCTGTCTTATAAATATTTAAAAAGTCTTACAAAAGTGAACTGAGGGAGTAGTCCAATCCGTTCATACGACTCAAAAAAGAAAGAAAGGGAGCGGTTGAGACCGATCCACGAGTGTGGGAGGAAGCGATGCCTCCAGGAGGAGGAGGAGGAGGCGGTGGCGGCGGCTGTACGGAGCAGGACCACCCGCGACGAGGTTTTCTCTCTTCGCCCTGTGCCATCGATATCCTTTGTTGCTGCTCCCCGCCATTGCTAGTGTAGCTTTCGAGGTTTTCTCTCTTTTCTCCCCGCTTCTTCGTTACCCTAATCTTCCACCCAACAAAAGGGAATAGGGAGCCTAAACTAGCCGCCTCCACCATCTGCAGAAGAAGGCGAAGCAGCAGCAGGTCGTGGCCAGCCTCCCGGAGGGTCCCCTGGTTGAGATCCTGTCGCGGCTACCCTACAGGTCGTTCTGCCGCTTCAAGTGCGTGTCCAGGCCCTGTCACGCCCTTTGCTCCAACCCGGAGATCCACAAGTGGTGCCCGCTGGCCCTATCCGGCTTCTTCTTCAACGACCGTGGGCGCTCCAGTTTCCGCAATTTGCCCGACAGAGGCCCACCTTTGGTCGAGCCCTCCCTCCCTTTCTTGGGTGGTCTCTTCCCCAATGGCTTCACAGTTGAACAATGTTGCGGCAACCTCCTCCCCTGCAAATCCTCCGGGATGTCTGATTCACCGAACAACGATTGTTACATTGGTTGCAATCGCGCAACCACAAAGTGGACTGTGTTGCCTCCTATAGCATTGCCGGACCGAGTGGACCTTTTGGATTTAAACTCAACATGGCACCCGCAGGGTTTGGGTATGGGTATTAGGTGCCCATACCCGTTCCCGTCTCAAAATTTTGTGCCCATACCTATACCTGTACCCGCACCCCGGGTTTCAAACTGTTCCCATACCCGTACCTGGCTGGGTACAGGTAATACCCGCGGGTAAAAATACCCAGCTAGGCGTGTATACTTGAGCATTTATATTTCAGCATTTTGACACATACATCAACACATGTATGCAATATTTCAACACATATACCCAACTAGGAGATTAGGAGAAGGAGCAGCCCGGAGGCGGCTGGTTGCTTTGATGCAGGCAACGGCGACGGTGGCTTGGCGGCTCCGCTGCGCTGACCGCCTAGGGTTAGCAAGAGGGCGCGATTTGGTGGTGTGTGGCATGGCGCGAGGGGGTGGGCGCAGTTTTGGATCGCGAATTTGGAGGGGTTGGGGCACGGCTGGGTCCAGTGGTAGCTTAGGATTTTTTTCATCTAAGTCAATGACACATGGGACCTACTTGATAGGGTTATTATTACACGGGTTTGAGGGTTCGCGGGTATGGGTATTGCCTTTCCATACCCGTATCCGCCATACCCATTGGGTATGATTTTTTTCCCATTTAGAAACCCATGGGTATTTTAATTTCCCATACCCTTACCCTAATAGGGTTTTTACCCGCCGGGTTCGCGGGTAGCGGGTACCCATTGCCATGTTGAATTTAAACCAGGCTGATTGGTTCTTGGGTTTCGAGGCAGCCGTTCCTTGCCGGTTTGCGGTATTTGTGCCCCTGACGGATGATCGTGAAAGAGTCACAGAAATGGCGATCTACTCATCCGAAAACGCGCGATGGACTTCAATGCACAGTGAGGCGGGTTCCAAGACTAATTTAGTTGATAGTGTAAAACCTGTCTTCCTGAATGGAATTATGCATTTCAATACCCTTTTTCGTTCAATATTAACCGTGTACATGGAGGGGAATGTTTGGAGGGAAATTAAAGTGCCATATGAGTGCGACATGCCACATGGTTGTATGGTGCTTGGAGGGCAGTCTCAGGAACGCTTGCGTGCTTGGCGTGTCGATTTTAATCGGAATTTATCTTATTTTATCCAACTATAAATCTACTTTGGAGCATCTTATGACTTTGTCGACAATGGTTTTCCGTTCACTACCTAGCACACTGTGAAATGTGTTTCTAGTTCTTTAATTATTATCCAACGGTTTAGTCTGTCTAATTTCTACACTTCTCAGTTAAAGGAAAATAAAAGTAAAAGGTAAGCTTAATACTAAAAGTTCTTACTGCACCTTGGATCAGAATGCAAACATCTTGACTTTACCACCCGGATTAACCAGGAATGAAATCATTATCCAAGGGTTCTCACGTCAGACGTGTTGTATCCAATGAGTTGGCTTCGTGGCTATGACTTGGGACTAACGGTCGATTAGGTACAAATCTGTTATTGAAGGAAAGTTCATCAATCAACCTACCGACTAAATTTATAAAATCATCAGCTGTGGAGACCATTAGGCAGGAGGAAGGACACCCATGTGCTTGACCGCCTCATCACACCATCTACAATCAAGCATCTTCTCTTGTAAAGATGTTGATACTAGATAGTTGTGATGCCCCGTCATTGAGTTCTGTTATGTTTGTGGTTTTGATTACTTTTGCGTGTAGTTCTTGTGGGTCTTGTTTCTAGACTCCCCCTAGACATTATCAGACTAATTTTCACTTTTCGGTTGTTGGCTGGTTAACCAGCTTGTATCAGACTTTCCCTAAAAGGGCTTTATATTTGAAGTCATGCGAAAGAATTTTTCTGAAATTAAAATGAATCATATTGCAAAGATATCACAACTTACACACGGACACACATGTGGTGCAAAGATGTGGATCTCACGCCGACAGCCAAGAAGGCACACTCCATCGTGCCTGGCATGCATCACACCGGTGGCATCGTCATCACGGCGGTGCTCACAGCAACCACCCCGCACATGAGGGCCCACCAGTCACGCATTAAAGGATCACATGGCAAGCAACCTCCGAGATGGTGGGATTGCTAGGGGGGCTACCCGCTGTGCCCTAGGATGATATTGTAGCTGAGGCGCTATGAAGTCACCCGCAACCTCACGTCGGCTCCACGTGCCACCAGAGTATGAAGCTACTTGGGCTAGAATTATGAAGCAAACCATAGATCTATAGTCTTTTAAGTACTCTCTCCATCCCAAAATATAAGGAATATTGTGTTTTTCAGAAAGTCAAACATTTATATGTTTACCAAGTTTATAGAAAATCATGTCAATATTTACATACCAAATAAATATAATATAAAAATATATAGCAGGATGAATCTAATAATGTCGATTTTGTATTGTAGTTATTAATATTTTGCTCACTAAACTGGGTCAAACATAGAGTAGATTGACTTTTCTAAAAACTAATGCACCTTATATTTGGATTAGATGGAGTAGTACTTATTCTTAAGCATTAATATTTTTTAACACGGACGATACAAATCACAAGGTAGATATAAAACCAGTGCCCTTCAATATATTGCACCCGAAGAGAGATGAAATGTCTCCAAAGTTTTCCATGTATCCTTCAAAACATACACTTTAATAAATCTACATGGCAAATTCTTTTGATCATCTTACATACACATGCATAGTGTCAAACATTAATCGTCAGAACATCGAGGCTGTTTTTATTTAAATTGGCCGTCTGGAGTGGGATCAACAGGGAGCCCATCTGGTGTCGGATCAACAGGGAGGCCATCAGAACGGGATTTAAGGCTGGAAGATGGGTAGGGGTTCTTAATAACCATGTCGACGAAAGCAGGGCCATCGGGCCCCTCAGCCTCAGAAGAAGTGTCGGTGGGCCCTTCAGCCTCGGAAGAAGTGTCAGTGGGCCCCTCGGCCACATTAGGGGCATCATCCGCCTGGAGTTTCACCGCATAGGTAGATGATATTGTCGCTGCAACAAATACTAGCAAGAAGCCTACAATGGTGAGACCTCTAGCCATTGAGGTTACCATTCGAAATTGTGGCAAACTGTAATAAGAGATTTGGTGACAAGAATTAGAGGTGGTGGGAAGGGCATGATTCACTTATATATATTCCAGAAATGGAGAAGAGATAACACAAATAGGAAAGGAGGTGATAGAAATAGACAAACCAACGCATGTAGATAGGTTAGTGTCTATTATTGGGGCATTATGTCTACAACATGCATTGGACAGCGGACAAGATAAATGGCATGGTTAGGGCCTCATGTATTTTACATTATTTTTTTCTATTATACGGTAGGCTTGCATGTCATTGGCTATGTGGATGGTTTGGCATTTAACCTCCTTATGTTCAGTTGATGACATTGTTAAGTTTATATCTGAGTCATATGTTTTAGTGGCTATTTGAGATGGAGGTTTTTTTTTAAGTCGGACTAGGAGGATCTCAATTCACTAAAAAAAGAGTTGCCTGGTTAATTAACAAAGAACTAGGCTAAAACGGTCGCAACATACCTGCAAAGACAAGGTACTCGGCCAATATGGCTACCCACAAATATACACACACTCTGTCAAAGTGAGAAGCGTCGTCGAGGACATCCGGTGGCATCGTCATCACTCCTCTATGAGCCGGTGATTCCGTATCCACCATCGACGATCACCAACATAGCCCACAAATAGGCGCTAAGACCTGAGACGGCCTATGCCAACCAGTCAGCCACACCCGACGATGACCAAGCAACTTTGACTCTGTTGATGAGCATACCTGGAGAGAAAGCTTGGACTTACGCCAATCAAGCACTGGAACCAACCACTCATCTCGTGCCATCGTCACCACGAAGGCCCTCCTCAGTAGCTTTGACTTCATAAAGAACAGGTGAGACACGAAGACCCCTCAAACGCACTAGATAAAACCGACTACCAAAGCTCAGCCGCAACCCAGCGTTGCCCGAAGCCACCATTGTAGCCACACAAGAAGCCGCGCACAAAAGTCAAGATCGCCAGACGGACACCTACTAACCGCAATTACCTGACCATCTAGCACATGGAGCACCAACAAAATGGATAGATCTTCGAGACGACACCCAAAGAGGAAAGATATTCTTAGCTCTGCATGAATGAAAACTTTGCTATTATTTTGAACAGAGCATAGCTAGAATTCCAACTCCTGTTGGCGGTGTATGATTTGTTGGTTGTGATACATGACACTCCTTTATACCGTCATTGTAAAAGATAAAAGGTAATGTGAAATGTAAGTAACAAAATGCATGGACAAAACTGTTACATGTTTCTTTTTGGAACTCTTATTCCACCCATTGTTATAATTATTTATTTAGTTAAAATAAGCACCATATATCTATTACAGTACTGTTTAAACTATAGAAACAGACAGTGAAGATTCATTAATCAACAATTATCTAGGATTTTGTACAGTGAATGTGCATCAGTCTTGTATATTCTATATGGACGAAAAACTGACTATAATTGTCTATAGGCACAGTGTTTGTCTTTTTTAGAGAAGATCTGGGTGCAAAGAGATCAAAGAGCAGAGCTGACACATAGATTTTTTCGTCCCACCTCCCATGATTTTTTTGGTACCTCCTCCCACCTTCGCTGGTTTTTTTGTAGATTTTTTTTCGTCCTCTCCCCCACTTCATCGGTTTATTTTTGCGTCACCCTCTTACACAACGAAAGAAATCTGAACAGATCAAAACTTTCCATACTGGCGCAAGTTATTTAGTAATGTAGAGTCAATCACGAACAATCTCTAAAGATCAAATCTAAATTAATTAACCTTACCTTAAATCACTCAATCACATTAATTAGAAAACAAATAATTGATTTTCAGAAAAATCGCTCAATCACATTAACCTTACCTTAACTCATGGATGGTAATCAATCTCCAAACAAAGGAAACAATACATCGAGGGAGCAGTAAATAAACTCCCTTTCTTATGACATGTATATGATCTTCCCTTCCCTCTCCGTTGTCGAGCGTTCTTGATTCTCGAGGCCGATGCTTGGGCCGCGTCACTGGGTCGCGACAGCGCTGGAGGATGAGGATGGCGAGGCCGGGTGCCGCGGCACCGCGTTGGCCGCGGCCGGTGAAGGGGGCGAAGAAGGGCGGCTTCCCTGGCCGTGGCCCTGGGAGTTGGTGCGATGAAAGTGGCACTTGAAGGACCCGGCGTGGGTGGCCGGCGCGCAGACGCACTTGAAAGCGGGCCCGTGGCCCGCGCCGGACGGCGCCAACGCCGACCCGGGCCACCTCCTCCGCGTATTCTTGGAGCTGTGGCTGGCCGATTTACATAAAATTAATTCCCTCAGTTGTGGTTGCAAACATAATACACATAATCCATATTGTTATGCACTAGCGTGTGTGTGTGAAATAGATGAATTATGGTCCCGTACCCAATAAGATAGATATGTGTGTGTGTTAGAGAGAGAGAGGGGGAGAGGGGGAGAGAGAGTGAGGAAGAGGGAGGGAGAGAGTGTGTGTGAGGATTTGATGGTAAGAAAGGTCGCCAATGTCACTTGATATGTATGAGAATATTAATATTGAACTCTTAAAGTTAATGTGGCCCCATTGCAACGCACAGACGTTCTTCTAGTTGTCTATAGACACAGTGTTTGTCTTTTTAGAGAAGATCTGGGTGCAAAGAGATCAAAGAGCAGAGCTAACACATATAGACTAAGTGGAGCGACATGCATCCGGTATTTACTTGTTTTAAACTATGATTTGAACATCGTTTTGTAAAGAGAAAAGTATACATTTCGTCCCTCAACTCTTAGCGAAGTCTAGATTTGGTCCCTCAACTCCAAAACAGACAATTTGCATCCTCAATTCTTGAAACCGGATAAGTTTCGTCCCTCAACCCAGCCAACTGGATTTTGACGCTGACTCACTCCGGTTTTGACCAGTTGTCGTGCCCACGTGGCAAGGTAACTCTTTCCTTCCACCTACTATGGTATGGACATTTTGACAAACATTTGGCGTGCAATGTCTGCCACTGCCAACGACCCGCCTCCGTCGCACCACGTTCATCACCACCACAAGCATAAACTCGCACGGCGTGCATCTGGGCGTGCTGGTGCTGCGTCGGACTCGCCGCTCTCGATCGGCTTGGTGCACCGGTGTTCAAGTCCTGCGTTCAAGTCCTTTGCGTCCAAGTCCTCATTGACAGTGAAGCGGACGGGTCATCCTGCGAAGTGGACTGATCGCCGGGCTCGTCGGGGGAGCAGCGCAGCTCGACGTCCTCTCAGTTGTTGCTGTCCTCATTGACAGAGTGCTCACTGCGGCAACCTGGCGATAGTGCAGTGTTTAGCCGTGTCATCCCCTTGGCCGTGGTGGCTCTGCACGTCGGCTCTCTGCGTCGGGGATGCCAAAGCTTGCGACGCTCATGTCCGGGTTCAGGTGCGCCTGCGCTGGAAGACACGGATGATGTGCAGCTGGAGGAAGTGTTCGAGCTGTGATTGTCTGACGTGTTAGCATGATCATTCGTGTCTTAGCTAGTTTAGCGGCATGTTTATTTTTGAGAAAAATTCACTACAGGTCCATTTACTTGCACTGGCGTTAGCTTTAGTCTCTGTGGTTACAAATACCCGCAATACGATCACCAAACTTGCACTGGGGGGTCATCTACGGTCCAAAATACGATTTTCTATACGTACGCGCTGAGCTGGCTCGAGTCAACGGCTACCAACAGTGCGCTGACTGCCACATGCGCTTCCTCGCTCGAATACGCAGGCAACCAGGGTTTTTTTTTGCAAAACTGGCAGTTATTAAAAGATCTCCTCCCCCCACCTGGTCGGATCGAGCCACCTGGTCGGGTCGGACCGAGCCACTCCCTCCCCTGCTTCTCCGCCCCTTGTTCTTCGTCACTGCCGAGGTGGTTCGTCGTCTCCAGCGTGGGCGAGCGTGGCGACGGCATCATGAGCTCGTCGTCGGACGCTGCGCCGCCGCCGTCCGCGCCATTTGCGAGGGGCCTGCGTGATGTCCCTCTCGCACCGACGCGTCGTGAAGAGCATGCCTCGCCGCCCCTTTATGGTACATCCCCGTCGCCGGCAGGTTCTGTACTCGATATGTCCACGAAAGCTCCGGGGAAGAGCCTGCGTTCAGGTCAATTGCGCACAGGTGCTAGGGTTTGGGCTTTTTCTCTCCCCTTTTGCCACGGATGGTGTAGGGTTTAGGGTTTTAGCAGCGGACGTTGAACAGGGCCACAAATCAAAGCTAGGGTTTCTGATGGGCTATGGATCTTGTATTTGAAGATGATCTAGGGTTTGCAGAGCAAAATTAGGGTTTGATTTTGGAGCATGCAAGGGGAAGGCCATGCTCGCTTCTCCCCTGTTTCTTTGCTTGATATGGCCTGGTTGTTGATCATGATATGAAGATGATCATTTTGCGCATGAGATGATCATGTGTCTGATGATATGAAAGATCATGTCTTTGTTCGGTGGAGGCCATGAATCCGTACTTTCTTTCTTCAACATGTATGAAATTTGCTCTGTAAGATAACTGAATTTACAATGAAATGTCTGAACTTGATTTAGTACAATAACTGAACATTGACACTGAGCATTGCCATCTTGCTTGTTTTGGTGCAATTAAATTACTTTACTGCTTGCTAACAGTGACTGAACTTTTGGAGTTAACTGAACAAACATATTTGGTTTGATACAGTAACTGAACTACTGGTGGTTTGATACAGTAACTGAACTTTTGGAGTTAACTGAATATTTTCAGCTTGACTGAACATTCATAAATGTCTCTGTTTATCTTGTCTGAACATTGGAAATTTGAATGTTTTGCAGGACCCCTAAGCAACCACTTCTCTGTTGAGGTCATACATGGTGGCTATTTCCTTTGTGCAGGCAAGCATAGGGGTTACCACAAAGGCCACTCCATTTGGTATGACTATTGTGACATAGATAACTGGACACCTACTGTTGTTGCTAGTCTGGTTGAGGAAATTGGGTATGAGTTTGAGGGGAGGATCAGGGCTTATTGGTGTGTTCCTGGGTTGACAGCGTACAAGAATGGATTAAGAGAGATCAAGATAGGGGACAACACTATGACAGAAAACATGAAGGATTGTGTTCTGAATGGCAACCACTTCCAACAAATATTTCTTGATCATGATGAGGGCATGAGATCATATATTTCTGTTGTACAAGTTCACTCTGATGATGAGGATCCTCCAGTTGTCAGGTTCAGTGGCATTAGGCCAAAGAAGGAGAAGGCTGATCAAGAGCATGAGGAGCAAGCAGAGCAGACACAACAGCAGCTAGAGGAGCAGGCTGAGCTCACTGTAGTGGAACAGGAGCAGGCTGAGCTCCCTCAACTGGAACAGGAGCTGCCTCAGCATGGTCAAGAGCAGGAGCAAGATGAAACACAGTCAGAAAGTGGAGCAGAGTCAGAAGAAGATGATTTCATACCAAGTCCACCCCAGCCAGGAACAACTTACCTTTCATCTCAGTTTGGGTTTAGGGCCAGGAAATCCTCTAGGTGTTTGAACATGGATGCCGCAGACACAGTTGGTTGTTCAGTAATGCAGGATTCAGATGAAGATTACATTCCACAATTTGTTGATTCAGACATTGATCTGCAAGATGATGATGACTTGTTTGCCAAGAATGTTGATTGTGACAAAGGCAAAGGTAAGCAGTCCAAGAAGAAGCTGATGATCCTACTGAAGATGTGGACATGTGCTTGCCTTCATCTGATGAAGATAAGGTTAAGCTTAATTTCAAGAGTTTCAGAGAAGAGGACCTGGCTAAACCAGAGTTCAAAGTGGGTCAGACATTTGCTAGTGTTGAGTTACTGAGGAGGGCTATCAAGGAGTATAGCTGTCATGAAAGGGTTGACAACAAGTGCCCTAGAAATGATAGGAAAAGAGTTAAAGGCATTTGTGAAGATGGGTGTCCATGGTCTTTGTATGCATCATTTGATGGGAGAATCAACTGCTTCATGATTAAGAAGTATAAGCCAAATCATACCTGCATAAAGAAATGGAGTGTCAAGTCATTCACTGCCCCCTTCATGGCAGGGAAGTATCTTGATTCATTCAGAGCAGATGAAAACATGAACATGAAGAATTTTTCAAGGGTTGTTCAGAAGGACTGGAACATGACAACCACAAGGAGCAAACTTAGAAGGGCCAGGAGACTAGTGAAGAAAGTCATTGAAGGAGATGAGTTAGAGCAGTATAATAGTATGTGGGATTATGCAGCAGAATTCAAAAGATCAAACCCAGGCAGCTCTTTCTATGTAGGTGTTAATGATGACATATTTGGAAGTTGTTATTTCTCTCTGGATGCCTGCAAAAGGGGTTTCATGCAAGCATGTAGGCCTGTCATTTGTTTGTATGGATGCCACCTGAAGACAAAGTATGGAGGTGTTATGCTTTGTGCTGTTGGCATGGATCCTAATGACTGCATTTACCCTCTGGCTTTTGTTGTTGTTGAGGTAGAGAACGCTGACACATGGAAATGGTTTCTGTCAAACCTGAAGAGTGACTTGGGAATTCTGAACACAGAGCCATGGACTATAATGTTAGACAAGCAAAAGGAGCTGATCAAGGGAGTGAGGCAGCACTTTCCTGATGCAGAGCACAGACACTGTGTTAGGCATATATGGGAGAATTTTCAGCAAACACACAAAGGAGATGTTCTTAAGAACCAGTTATGGAAGTGTGCAAGGAGCACAACACCAGAGCTGTGGGCTGCAAGCATGGAGGAAATGAAGGTCATCAGCATAGAAGCATAGAAATGGCTTGAGCAGCTACCACCCAACACTTGGGTTAGGGGCTTCCAAAGAGACTTGGTCAAGTGTGATATCCTTCTGAACAACAACTGTGAGGTTTTCAACAAATATATTCTTGAGGCCAGGGAGATGCATCTCATATCAATGGTTGAGAAGATCAAAACCCAGCTCATGGTTAGATTCTACAACAAAAGAAAAGAGGCAGAGAACTGGCTTGGTTCTGTATGCCCAAAAATAAGAAAAAGAATCAAAGGAATATAGAGCTGGCAGCTACATGCATGGTTTCAGGGGCTGGTGATGGCATCTTCCAGGTTGACAACAGGACCAAGACATACATTATTGACCTCAAGAAAGAGAGTTGTACATGCAAAAGGTTGGATCTTAGTGGAGTCCCATGCCACCATGCAGTTGCATGTTGTAGACATGAGAGAATTGACCCAGAGAGTTTGGTGCACTCCTGCTACAATATAGAAGCATTCAAGTTAGCATACAAGCCAATTATCAAGCCTTGCAGAGATAGGAGTGAGTGGCAGAAGTTGAATGCTTGTGAAATCAAACCACCTGTCTATGAAAAGAAAGTTGGGAGGCCTTCAAACAAGAGTAGGAGAAAGCAGCCTTATGAGATTGAAAAGAAAGATGGCACAAAGGTACTGACCAGACATGGAGGCACAATAACATGTTCGTACTGCCATGAACAGGGCCACAACATCAAAGGATGTAATACAAAAAAGCTGGCATTTTGCCAAAACTACCAGTGAGAAGGGGGCCAAGGGCTATTCCTGAGGATGTGTCTGATGATGAACAAGATGGTGGGCAAGTCACACAGGAGGAGGTTCATGTCACACAAGATGATGAGCAAGTGACACAGGAGGAGGTTCATGTCACACAAGATGATGGCCAACTTACACAGGAGGATGTTAATGCCACACAGAATGATTGCCCAGTGCAGCAACAAGAGGATGAATATGATACACCAGTTGTTTTTCAGGTAAATTCTTATCTTTTTTTTCCATTTCTTTTAGGTTGTATTTAATATGATACACCAGTGATGATAGCATGTCATGATTGGCTGTCCACAGGTGCGAGACTTTGGATATACAATGCTTCTTAAGATGCAGCAGTCTAGGCCTGTACCTAGAGAAGAAACTGAAGGAACACTGCCAGATTCATCATTCATATTACAGGCATCCAGTTCTCAAGCTTCAGCACATACGACAACAGCTACAAATGGTGGCAACCTGACCATGAAGTTGTTGAAGATGAAAAGAGATAAAGAAAGGCAGATGGCAGCCAGGAGAGATGAAGCACTAGAGGCAATGAATGAGATGGCAGAGAGGAGAGCAGAGGAGGCTGAAGCAAAGAGGCAGGAAATTGCTATCAGGAGAGCAGAGAAGGCAGCCAGAAGAAGAAGAGCAGCAAAAGAGAACAAGGCTGAGGAAACATCAGCAAGAAAAGCAGCATTACAAGAAGAGAAGGAGGCCAGGGCAATTGACGCAATTGCAGCTAAGGCAGAAGCGGCAATGAAGAGACGAGAAGAGCAAGAAGCCAAGAGAGCTGTTGCAGCAAAGAAGAAACAAGATCAAGAAGCAAAGAAGAAACAGCAAGAAGAGGCCAAGAGAAGAAGAGTTGAATCAGTTTGTCCAAGTGCACCAACAAGAAGTGGACGTGTGCCCAAGAAGAAAAGAGTCAACATGGTTGATGAGTTCAGATGAATCAGTGCTGTTGCACTTGTAATTCAGTGATTTTTTGGCAGAAACTTAAATCTGAGTAATTTGATGCTCATTGAGCTCAAATGTGGTTCATTCAGTGAAGAAACTAATAGAGCTGAAATGTAGCTCATTTAGTGAGACATAAGTAATTTGATGCAAACTGAATTTGATGCAACATTGCAATTTTGTATCTGTGTCAACCTTTGCTGAAATGTAGCTCAATTCAGTGAGACATAAGTAATGTGTCCATCTTTGTTCAACCTGACCATGAACTTGTGTTTATGATTGAATTTGCTCAATTTGCTACATTTGCTCAATTTGAATTTGAGGCTCAAGTTGTAATTTTTATGATTGAATTTATGTTGCTCTATTTGCTGCAAACTGAATCTGAGAGCTATTGCTCAATATTATGTACCAAATTCTGTTTAAAGAAAAATAATTAAAAATCAAACAAAAAAAGTTTTGCCTGGGTCTCAAACCCAGGACCTGTGGTATTGAACGTTGGGGGCAATGCCAGTGGGGTAAGTGGTAGTGCTTTGATAAAGGGCAGGTACTAAACTAACTATAGTAGTGGCTAGTGGCCCATGCCTTTTCGGTTTCCTCCTTTGCTTTTAAGCCCACCCACCCACCGCTCCACTCTCCACTCACCTTCAGTCCACCCCGCACCAAACCACGTCGCCTCGGTTACCCCGCACTAAACCCCTGCCGTCAAGAAAAGCCTCGCCGCCGACGACATGGAGAACAA
>NW_025225343.1:0-10656 GCF_018294505.1 Triticum aestivum
CAAGGACACCCAATGCTGACATCATCCCCCATGCTCGATAGTGATATTGTGCCTAATATATTATTGTTGCTGAGGTCAAGTGACATGAGACTATGCAATAATTTAATTGATATTGGTATTGATCCAGATATCTTGTTCCTAGACAATAACAACACAGTAAGTGTCTGGAGCTTGTTCATGTTGACCGGTAGCTCTCCAGAGAGTTGGTTATTCAGTGCCATCAAGATCAACAACCCAGTCGTAGATGACGGGATGAAACCGGTTGTTTTGCATCTCAATTCTAGAGATATTCGAAGATATATCGGTCGGCATAGTGCCAGTGAAGCTGTTGTCTGATATTTCCACTTTATTCATGAACGGGAGTGACCATATAGTTTCCGGGAACTCCCCAGAGAAGTTATTGTTTGAGATCATGATGTTGTCCATCGAGAGGCAGTTATGGATGCTCGTCGGGAGCTGGCTGGAGAAGTTGTTGTTCATGAATACTAGGTCGCTGAATATTCCATTGGCGCATAAGTGCTCCGGGAGTGAGCCAGACAAGCTGTTGTTGTCGACTTCAATAGCCCGAAGTGGCGAATGCTTCCCAAGATCTGGTGGTAGCTCACCCGAGAGCATATTGTTAGATAACTAGATGGTTTGGAGGTTGGGAAGGAGTCCAATGCTTCTGGGGATGGAACCCAAGAGCGTATTGTTAGATAGGTCAATGTATTGGAGGTTGGAAAGAAGTCCAATGCTTTTGGGGAAGGGGCCCGTGAACTCATTGCTGGTTAGGATGAAGAATTTTAGTTTCTTGAGTGCCAAAAACATCTGGTATGTTGCCATTGAGCTTGTTCTTTGAGAGGCCAATTTTCACCAAATTGAGCATCGTGATATTGCGAGGACGCTCCCTGGGGAGCCCATTGTCATACAGGTACAATATCTCGAGCATCGTGATATTGCAATGACGACTCCACGATAGAGGAGGCGTCATACGATGAGCCGGCGCCCCCGCCAACGCTTGTCCATGCTGGCTTTTCCATGGAGCAGCTGCATATGCACTTCAACACCATCATGGTGGAGAAGCACGGGAGTAGCCAATGTCGGCGATCTAGTAGGCACAAAAGGAGCAGCGCTATAACCTCTCTCACCACATGCATCACCGGTTGGCGGAGGGACAAATATACGGTGTGTTAGCGAGAGAGGAGGCCATGGTCGTGGAGAACCCAATGTTCGTCACCTAGCAACGGGCACTCTACGAGGGCGCACGTATAGTACTCGTCGCACTACCTTCATGCCTTCACCATGCAGTCGCCGATGTTGCAACAAAAAGTCACCCAATGATTTGCATCCGCCTTAGTTGCAGCTTCGGCCAACACAGTTTTCGGCATCGTCGCCAAGAGGTTGCAGTAACAGACCACCGACGACCAATGGTTTGCAGCTTTGGCCTCCTATCCCAGTCGTAGTTTCAGTCAATGTCGTTTCGAGTTTCATGGACATGGGGTTTCGTGCACAGGTTTAGTTGTAGCCTTTTCGTTGATGCTTCATGTATGTAAGCTGGCACTAATGCCTTTGAAAAATCAGTCGTTTGGTATGTGCCTAATCTTCTAATTCGGCGCCACTCGCTTGGATATGTCTTCCTGGCATACCAAATTGTGCTCTTCGGGTGCATCCCTTTTTGTGGCTTTGAACAATGTTAGTTAGCCTTGGAGATTTTGTAAGTGACAAGTGATCCAGTGGGTTATGCTTAAGTTGTATGAATGACGTAGTCACCTAATATATTTGCTTTCATGTAGTACTCCCTCCGTCCGAAAATACTTGTCATCAAAATAGATAAAAAGAGATGTATCTAGAACTAAAATACGTCTAGATACATCCCCTTCTATCCATTTTGATGACAAGTATTATCGGACGGAGGGAGTACTAATTACTGTGGTCTTGTGGGTTGAATGGGAGCTTGCATTATCTATGTGTACAATCCTTTACATTTTCTGCTCTTTATTTCCATTTGTGCCATGCAAATTATGTCTTTCATGTCTGACTTCTTATCTATCTATGCTAAATATTGATAACTCCCTGTTTTTATGCATTTGTAAATTTTAAATTGGTGGCACTGGCATCTTTTACCGGTTGCTGCATGTAGAGATTAGAGACACTGTAAAGAGATGTTAGTTTCATTTATGAAACCTGCATGGCCTTCCATTGATTGTGTCAAACAGTATAGAGTTTTTTTTATATAGATTAAACAATGTGCAACTTACCAGATCTGATGAACAAAAGTATTCCTTTATTCTGTTTAGGGGAAGAGAACAAAATGCTTCTAGTTTGTAGCTATGGCTAAGCACTTTATAAGTTTGCTGTTGGTCACTACTACTTATGCACCCCTCTGCTGTGTTCCAAATTTCCTGTTTTGATTCAGCTGTCCGTCAGACCTATATTTTGTACTTGACCTCTCACTATACTGTTGAGTTTGTATGTTGTTGTCAATCTAAACCTATATTTGAGGCATCTTCAGGTTTTGTTGACCATGATGTAGCTTACATGATTTTCTTGTCGACTACCCAGCATCCTGAACTGTGTATTGAGTGCACATTGAACTCCGTTCTATTCTTTTTTGTTACCCAAATGTTCTGATCTTGTACTTCGTCACAGGGTTCGATCTATTCACCTATGCGATCTGGGATCTTGATAGCAATTTAGCTGCCAATTTGGCATCCTGCTTGCTAATACTTGTTACTGTCATTCAGCCAATCCATTAGTGCTGTTCTGGAGTATCCGAAGGTGCCCGTAACTGTACTGTTTTCCTGGTGATTGAAAGAACTTTTCAGCTGGTAAATTTTGGTGGGTCCTCTCCTTTCGTATATTCCAGAATACGTATACAAGGATCTCATTGTAATTGTTTCTCTTGTTATACTTGCCGGGTTTCAGAGTCTGGTGGATGCATATTTTCAGGATCCAGTTTAAGTTTCATTTTAGAAGTTTATCATCATGAACGTTGCGCTGCTGTAATTTTTTATCGTTACCTGTGCTCAAGTGGCATTCCTACCACAGGGTTGTGCTGCTGTAATTTCTTGTTAAGTCAATATCATGTTGAGTCAACGTTGCTCAGGGTTGTGCTGCTGTAATTTCTTGTTAAGTCAATATCATGTTGAGTCAACGTTGCTCAAGGTGTGGGATGCTACATGATACGGTAAAACGTACAGTAAAATTTATCATAGTCAAAGTCAAAGATGGTTGATTATCTTATCAGTATTTGGTTTGTCATCCTCACACTTTCAGGAGATTGTTTTGTTGATCCGAAACTAGCCAAGCTATTTTTTTTTTCTTCCGAGAATCAGGGAGTAAGCTTTATTCAATATTTTTTTTTGAAGGAAATGGTTATTCAATTATTGTTTAATTAACGGGCAACAACAACGAACGACGGCCAACAGCAAGGGCATGATCAACTTCGTCGACGTTGACATTAAAAAGATTCTGTTGATCAAGATTAGGCTGTATCATTATTTGTTTCTTTGTGGAGGATGGGTAGACACACTGCTATGCATCGCTCATAGGGAGCAGTATGATAGTAACACGATTCCCTCCTGGGCCGGGCCATTAGCGTAGTAGTGGAAGCGAAGAAGACAGACGGTTTTTTCTCAAGGCTCCAGATCCTTTTGAGAGTTCTTTTTCCCTTTTTCTGTTTTTCTGGCTCTCAATTTCTTTCAGTTTTTTAATCCTTTTTCGGTTGTTTTCCCCTTTTCCGTGTTTTTCAAATCCTGTTTTTTTCGCATTTTTTCCAATTCATGATATTTCGTAAAATTTATGAATATTAATGCATTCGTGAACATTTTTTAAATCAGCAAACATTTTTTGAAACCATGAACATTTTTTGAATTTAGGAATATTTTTCTGAAATATAAAACCTATTTTTCAATGTCCACAAATATTCTATTTTTTTCAACATTTTCCTAACTCACGAAGATTTTTTGAATTCACAAACATAATTTTGAATTTGTGAATATTTCTTGAATCCACAAACATTTTTGGAGTTCAAGAATATTTTTCAAATTCATGGATATCATCTAAATCGGATAAAAATTTGGAATTGCAGAGCATTTACTAATTTACATTTTTTACGAATTTGATTTTTTAAATTCATGAACATTTTGAAGAGTTGAACAGTTTTTAAATTTTTTATCCATTTTCCAAATTTATGATCTATTTCGAATCCGCCAACAGTTTTTGGATTCGTCGACACTATTAATTCGTGGGCATATTTGTTCATATGCGTGAACTTTTTTTTGAATTTGTAAATTCTTTGAAATTTTGTGAACATTCAGATTCACAATTGGTTTGAAATAAAACCAGTTGAAATAAAAAGTGAATAAAATCAGAATTTTCTTTTTGCCATGCGCTGTATTTATTTTTTTAGTAACCTGCCGTGCGTTGGTTGGCTGGCTAGCTGCCCTTTTCCCATCACCAGGCTAGGGCTGTTGGGGGATTCTCGTGAACGACGCTATGGTCGTGCTTCCAGCGGGCGATATATAGCGCAAAGTGTAGTACTTCTCGATTATTATTTGTGCGAATTGTATCTCCGCCTTAGTGGGCAGATCGCATATTAAAGCGGCTTTGGGAATATTCTGCAGATCGTTACCGACCAGTCTTTGAACCTTCCTTGCAATTTTCTTCCATTTCGGTTTTTATCTTTTTTTTTCATTTACATGTATACTTTTTAATACATGTACATTTTTCGTATATATGGAGAACACATTTTTGATACACATTTTTAAGTACATGATGCTTTTGTTTTCAGAAACATGTTGGAATATATTTTTAATGGATATTAATATACTTTCAAATACTCTTTGAATATTTTATGGAAAGGACAACACATTTTTTAAATTAATCGATCATTTTTTGTAGTGCATATACATTTTTTCTAAATGGCATGAACACATTTTTGAAACTTGTGAATATTTGACTAAATTTCATGTTTTCAAAACGGTAAAAAACACTTTTTAAATTTACGTTAATATCTTTGACATTATATAAAAAATTTAGTGGAAACAATATTTTTGAAATTTACACAAGCATTAATTTACATTGTGTAAATATTTTTTTAAATGTCTGAACAATTTTTCAAAATGTAGCAATATATCTTCTAAATGTTACGGACACTTTTCAGATTGTACTATCTTAAAAAAATGCATAAACAAACTTTTTACACGGACTCAATATTTTCGAATTTTGTTGTCAACGTTTTTGTTAAATTGTAAGTTAACTAATTTTTGAAATTTACTTATTTACACTACTTTAAAAATATATGCAAAATTAGAAAATGTAGTAAGCGAAGAAAAAAAAGAGCGAAGCGAGGAAGAAAGAACGAAGCGAAGAATGAAGCTACTGGGCTGGTCCAATAGTAGGGACACAAGGCATCACTTGTGGCGACACCTCCTTTGGTCGATGTGGGTGAGACAAAGCGATGCCACGATATACATCACTAACTACTCCGTAGTGAGTAGTGCCAGTATAATGCCAAGACTATTTCTCACCTAATGCAAGACCTATCGTAGCCTCGCCTTTGGCGCTGGGTGTGCATCGTCTTAGTGTTTCAACCCGTTTAGCGGTTTTGGAAAGGTTTTACAGACGAGTTTGGACCAATGTTTGAATATTCCATGATGTTTTTTTCGTGCGTTTCTTTTACCGGCTTTCTATGTTTTTTTCTTTTTCTTTACCTCTTATTTTTTAAAATACATATCGCCTTTTTTAATACATGTTCTATATTTTTTATATACACATATAATATTATTATACACCTTGTACATTTTTCATATACACGTGTAATATTTATTTAATACACATTGAATATTTTTCAAGTACACCATGAATTATTTTTTGAATACATGTTTGAACATTGTTTTCAAAGAAAGGTAAAATATTTTATTACATGATATTAAAAAATGCCATGAACATTTCTTTGTAACGTCATGAACATTTTTGTACATATTTACAAAACAATTTTAAAATTTATGCAAATATTTGTTTACATTGTATTTTTTAAAATAAATTTCACAACATATTTTGGGACATTGAACATTTTTTAAATGGCACACACATTTTCTTTTTCATTATACAAAGATTTTATGTAGTTGAATGAACCTTTTTTTAACACTGCATGAATGTTTTTTAAATGTCTAATGACCACTTTTAAAATTCAACTTTTTTACCAGATACGTTTATAATATTTTAAAATATAAAAAGGTAAAACACATGGCTCATACGTCCGTGCATGTTTCTGTTACAAACGGATGAACATTGCTCCATGTTGACAAGTTGAATTATGGTGTCGCATAAGAGCATGTGCAGCCGGATGCCCCAAACCAATCTCAAACGCACGTGCGGCCTGTCCCCGGTCACTGACCGATCACGAAAATCTGATCCAAATGGGTGCCTCGAACGGGCCACAAACTCCCGTGCTGAGTGGCACCCCTCATACCTAGCCCAAATATGTGGCAGATATGGATGCGCCTGGGCGCGCCCGTCACGTAGGACTGACGATGGGGTCCCACACGGAAATGCCCGGAAACCCGGCGGTCCGACTGACGCCTCCTCCGTCGCCGCGGTGTGAACGTCACGTGGCGCCGCTCCGGCTCGCCGCCCGAGACCAAATCCTGCTATTTAAGTGGGTCGACGTCCTCCAACCCTAGCCCATCAACCTCCTCCCTCTCTGTGCCGCCACCCGAGCCCGTCCACCGCCTCTCCCCCGCTCTCCCACGCTCTCCGGCATTGCCATGGTTGGTGCAAGATCACGACGTATGCTATGCTGATGCCGGAGTGCCGGAGGCAGATCACGGAGGAGATCCAGGCGAGGCGCGCCGCCCGCATCACAGCCGGTCTGCCTCCGGATTCGCCGAAGCCGAAGGAGGAGGAGCAGGAGCCGAAGATGAGGGAGAAAAGGGGGATGAAAAACATAAAAAAAATGGTAATCCTAAATGTAGTAGCTAGCGTCGAGTTGAATGAAAAACATTGCACAAAAAGAAAAGGGGGAACACAATATGAAACCCCTAAACCCCTCCTTTAAAAAAAAAGCAAAAAACCCAGCGCCTGGCAGCTGCTGACGCGTGGCTGCCTTTTTGTTCAGGCCGGTGTTACCAACAGGGGCTAAAGGTCCTCCTGCCTGGGCACCCCACAACAGCCATGTGGAGCTTCTTTAGTCCCGGTTCGTAACCCAACTGGGACTAAAAGTGGGGGCCTTTAGTCCCGATTGTTTAGTCCCGGTTGCAGAACCTGGACTGATGCCTTGTTTTCTACTAGTGAGAATAGCTACCGGAGCCGATGGAGGTGGCGGATCTGGAAGAGGAGGAGGTGGAGCAACCTGCTCCGGGGTTCACCATGGACGAGGCGGAGGCGTAGTTCGCCGTCGCCCAACCCGCGGAGATGGCAAAGCAGTAGACCATCCTGGAGTCCATCCAAGATAAGGCCTATGTGGAGGCCAACCGGCAGTTCCTCCAGCAGGAGTAGGCGGCGTCCGACGCACTCTTTGCCGAACTCGACGCAGAGATAGAGGAGGAGGAGGCCGGAGCGGAGCAGCCGGAGACGCCGGAGCTACAGCTGCCGCCCATGTACCCAAGGGCGGACACAGAGATTGTCGACATCTTCGACGAGGAGTACCTATGTAGTACGTAGGTTTTAAAGTTCGCATGCTTTTGTATGAATTTGAGAGTCTAGTATAAGATGGTTGGATGCAGCTGTATTAATTCGAGGAGTGCTCGGTCACTGCTTGCCGATGCACCCGCGGGCGTGGTCATATTATATTTATCATATGCGGCTGTAGATGCTGTAAAGCGATCTATATTGTACGCGGGCCCCTTAATAAATTTTTTATGGAAATCATATGATTATGTGTAGGGCTGGAAACCAATTGGGCCGTTCTTAGAAGCCAATCCGTCTCCCTCACACATGGAGGACACCGCAGCCGGTAAATTCCCCACCCAAAACCCTAGACCTAGAGACAGCTCCGGGGAGCCGAGGCGAGGGCATCGAGGCCGGCGCTGATCCACAAGACAGGGTGGAGGATGCCACAAGGAGGAGGAGGCAGGCATGGCTGTAGCTGTACGAAAGAGGACGGCCCGCCGGCCACCCGGCGCCGCTACGACGCCGCTCCGCCCCATCGTACGCTGCCGTTCCCCGACATTGCTACCGTGGCTTGTGAGGTTTGCTACCCCGCCTCATCCTTCTTCCACTCTTCGATCCAGAACTGGAAACCTAAAACTAAATCGTCTCTGCCATTTGAACGAGAAGAAGCAGAAACAGCAGCCGGTGGAGAGCATGAGCATCCCTGAAGGCCCCCTCGTCGAGATCCTCTCGCGGGTGCCCTACAAGTCACTCTGCCGCTTCAAGTGCGTGTCCAAGACGTGGTTCGCCCTCTGCTCCGACCGAGAAATCCTCAAGAAGTCGCCGCAGAGCCTAGCCGGATTCTTTCTCAACTTCAGAGGTAACATCTGTGTCCGTAATTTATCTGGGGGAGGCCCGCCTCTGGTCGACCCCAATCTCCCGTTCTTGCGCGAGAACTACAAACGCGTGTGGCTTGAACAATGCTGCGGTGGCCTTCTCCTGTGCGAGTGCGCGAAATCCCGTTCCCTCGGAGGCGGAGGCGGACATGACTATGTTGTCTGCAATCCTGCAACTAAGGAGTGGACTGTGCTGCCTCCTATACAATTTTTGGTTCAAGGCATCGTCAATGTCGGACCACTCATTTACTTGGGCTTCGATGCGGCTGTTCCCTCCCGCTTTGTGGCGTTTGCCCTGTCTGCACCCGAGGCACCAAACCACGGACAAGTGTCTATCTACTCATCAGAAACTGGACGGTGGACTTCTGTTCAGAGTAAGTGGGCCTCTGGAACTACTGTGAATAGACATGCAGGGTATGTGTTTCTGAATGGCGCTATGCATTTGACTACCTTTAGTAACTCAATAGTCACGGTCGACGCCGAGGGGAAAGTTTGGAGGGAGATTGAAATGCCAGATGACTTGCCAACCCTGTTTACACATTATTCCATTGGCCAGTCTCAGGGGCTCTTCACTCTTGTATGCTTGGAGGATTGAGAATAATATTGATGATTACCAACTCTATATTTGGGTTCTTGAGGATTACATTAATGGAAAGTGGGCACTAAAGCATACAGTGAGCGTTTTGACATTGTTTACAAGGCATCGCAAAGGTTACTCCTATTCCTATACCATGTTTGCAATCCATCCAGATTGTAATGTGATTTTCATTACGAACAAGCAGAACATTATAATGTCGTACAATATGGATAATCAGAAAGTGCGTGTTTTCTCCACTTCTACACAATCCAGGTTTGGTCTACCTTACATTCCCTGTTTGGCAGAATGGCCGTCAGCTGGTCAGTGAGAGTCAGTGCAGAATGACACGACACGGTATGAAAAAAATATAAGTTGCTATGGACTTAATGTGCCAGTAGCTTGGATATGTCCGAAGTCCTATGTCTTTATCTGTTGGTGTTTGGGTGCATGACTTTTGTGGCTTCAAACAATGTTGGTTAGAGAAGACTTTGTAAGAGTAAATTGGTAAAGCTTAGTTGCTTGAATGAACCTAGTCATTCAATCTATTTGCTATCATGCATTACTGGTTATTGTCGCAACTTGCTAGCTCTTGCTATGGGTAGTTTAAGACACTGAGAGTGCATTATTTATATGTGAAATGGTTTGCATTTTCACCTCTCTTCCATTTATTTTGTGCAAGTAAATATCTTCTACAGTATATATGTACATACTATTATCCATCAATGCCAAATATTCATTTCTCCCTCTTTTTATGCATTTGTAAGACAGTTCTTTCAAAACCTAGGAAACATAGTTCTTTCATCTTCTTTTGTGGTCAAGGGAAGAGGACATTCTGAGGGAAACAGAAAAAAACATGATTAACATATAGATATGTCTAGTAATATTGGGATGATACCATGCATACAATAAGTTCACCATTCAACACTATCACTTACACTCCCCTGATTTATTTTTAGTTCTTGATTACATAGAGCTGTCACTGCGAGGACTATTCTCCTAGTTGAATTCTATCTAGATTGTTAAATTGATAGGTTGCCGTCCAACTAAATCTATTTTTCAGCATCTTATGATTTTGTTGACCATAATGTTACCTCACAGTACTTTCTTGTCCCGTACTGTCTACCCAGCATCTGCTAGACTGTATTGAGTTCCTTGAATTTGTTTCTGATTGTCATTTCTTTTTTACTTTTGTGCGCTCTTTACTACAAGCTGGGCAGGACACCCTTTATTTAGCAATACTACACGAGACAAGTTACCTTTGCCCCATTACTTGTAACAAATGTTTTTTTTCTAATGCTAAGTTTTGAACACTAATTAACAGGAATCGCTTAAACGTTTTTCATTCCATAGGAAAGCAGTAAGTTGCTCCTCTTAGTGTAGAGCTTTGTATATTGGCTTTCAGAAACAAGGACCAGGAAACGGATTTCAGAAACTCCCCTCCCGAAATAGAAATATTTCCTGCTGGAGTCTAAAGAGAAATACAGTATTTCCGTCAAACCGTCAATGCTTTGTTGTAAAGTACTGACAACGATTTCTGGGGATCTTTTTGGAGAGTACTGACAACGTGCGGTTGTCAAGGTGCCGCTATGGCCTGTCGTCAATAGGCCCTCT
>NW_025225344.1:0-5967 GCF_018294505.1 Triticum aestivum
TTTTTTTAACTTAATTGCGAAAGAAATGCAAGTTCCCCTGCCCAAAAAATGAAGGAAAGACATGTTCCCTGAAAAAACAAAGGAAAGACACATATATTTAACCATAGGCTAATTTCCACCTTAAAAAATTGTTCACACACGAACACATCACTATGTACCTCCAACACCGAGGATGATGCACTGCAGCTCATGTCGAAGGATACCCGTCCGGAAGCGCGGAACGCAAGTAATCCGGCGGACGCTTTTAAGGACCCGAAATCCCACACACCCGGGAGGGACCCTGTTATGACGCGCGGAGGCTATGGGCTGCCCTAGGTCAACCTGATCGCCCCTAGGGCCTCGAGGTTCGCCGCCCTACAACAAGAAGAACAGACGAAGAACAAGGAAGAAGAAGAATTAGGGTTAAGGAGAAAAGATAAAATATAAAAAGTGGTAGATGATTTGTTTGATTGTGTGTTGTTCAATCGGCCGTCGCCCCATATATATATAAGAGGCGGCTGGACTTCCTGTGCAAGGAAAAGGCTTGAATTCGCGTCCAAAACCCTAGTCAAATTCGGATTAGTTTTGTTCGGTTTAAAACTAGCGGCACCTTGCGGGTCTTTTTTGAGGTGGTAAACAACCTCGGATGGAAACGCGCCCAAAAGCAATCTTGACCGTTTCGACGAGACGAACAACTTTCATATTAAATGTTTTTTAATCAGAGATCATCTTGAGGGTGAAATCGCTCGCTCAAAACAGGCTATTATTCGCGCTACCCATCATGCACGTGGCTGATGGGCGCGCCACTTCTGGCTCGTGACTGGGCTGCATTCCGATGGTTTTAACTTTTGCATACGAATTTGGATTGAGACGATTTTTATATAAAAATCGACCGCTTCGACGAGACGAAGACAATTCGTGTAGAATGTTTTTTCATATAAGGCCATGTTGAATGCTTAACTGGCCGAATACTACTCTGAGTACAAAATCTGTGTACTTCGAGTCTAGTTTCGGCCCTCGAGATGAGATCGGATAGTGATGGCCCAAACTTCAAAGTTGTTCACGTCGACAATACGAAACTTTTTCATGTAGATCATTTCCTCATTTGAAGCCATCTTAATTGCATTTTGTACCATGCCAAAATCTGGTGTCAACAAAAACCTGAACCAAAATTTTTCCATCGACCCCTCTCCCAAAAATGCTATCTGCCATCCTGTGTTCAACCACTCAGCCCCTACCACCGCTGCCACCATCCTCTTCAATCTGACTGCGGCATCCCCATGTTGCTAGGGCTCTGGATTTGGAGCACCATCGAGCCTCCTCGTCGAGGTACACCAACTCAGGTGAAGTAATGCTGCATTCATACTGATAGATAGTGCAGATCACAGGACTGCTGTGGGAAGAGCTGTCGATTGTGAATCAGGACGAGTGCAGCGTTAGTTCACCTGACTCGAATATACTCCCTCTATTTCAAAATAATTTTGAACTAAAACCACTACACTTGTTTTAGATCGGAGAGAGTATTAACTACCTCACAGGAAAGTACAAGACAATCAATCTACTGAAAAAAAAGTACAAGACAATCCATTGTCTTCTGACTTCATGTGGTTTCCGAATTGCACACTGATTGGCGAAGGACCTTGCTTAGAATCTGCATGATAAATAAATGCACGTATTAGTTGTAGGTATTTGACATGTTCGGAGGCGCCTCGTTACATGACTTGATGACCTTAGAAGTTGAACACGGTAGATGCTTATTAGCTTCAAATTTGTTAACCTTGCGACAGGGCCGGTCTTGAGATTTTGGGGGCCTGGGACGAAACTAAAACTCGGGCCCCTTATATATAGAAATTATAACAATGATAATGGATATGAGATTTATAACAAGCTCACTTTCGCTTGTATAGTTATCCCCGCAACTTGAACTATGTCATTTGGCGAGGGTGATCCTCTTGTGAGATCCACAAGTGTTGGCCCGTGATGAGTTGTCATAATTCCGACACAGTGTGCTTGGTATGGTATTTCCTTTGTCCGGATTTATTAGTCCTTTTCGGGTTTTAAGCCTACTTTTGACCTCACATTGGACTAATAAACTATGTATTATATATCACAAAATATAGATCATTGGCAACATTCTTCAAACACAAACCCAATGATAGATTTCTGGCACATAACTAATATATTTGTGAGTAAAATTTCTAATCAACTTCAGGCTCAATTTTCGAGGGGGTCTAATAATTCAAACAGAGGAAGTTTGCAGTGTCATGTAGAGCGGCCGTGGTGTTGTATTTGGATTTTAATTACTATACACAAATATAGAACGGTACCAATAGATACTTAGATAAAACTAAAAAGAATATTTTATAGGTTCAATGACACTAGATATGCATCGTGTATGCCAAAGTAAATTAGTTAGTTAGCCATATAAGTGAGAAACAGTAATATGATGTACCTAAAAAGGGTTGGATCAGTCCTGGTGATCCGACGACAGGCGCTCGACGATGACGCAAAGTGGACTGGTGCCTTGGAGGATGACGGGAGGCGGGAGGCTATGTGCATCGGCTTCCAGTGATCATGGCCTAGAATAGGCATCGCCTCGGCCTTGAGCAACCCATCCATTCAGCGATCGCTGCCGGTAAGAGAAACAGGAAGAGCGAGATTGGATCGGGGCTTGGAAATATGGAATACGATCTCAATTTTGAATGGAGACTGGAGACATGGAGTACATCTGTGCATGACGGTGTACTAGTTGGGGAATAGCCACGATGGAAGAAGGAAAGCTGCATTTTCTTTTTGAGAATCAGGAAAGCTGCGTCTGCGTTTGTGATTTGCGTGCGAGATCGAAGGAAATGAAGGGCCTGTTCGAATGTCCTCCAGCTTCACCAAATCAACAAATCTGGCTTCTATTTCCCGATGTTGGCTTCTTCCTTGGATTGCGATCGATGAAAAACCGTTCGGCACGCTCGCTCCAGCTTCTTGTACGTGCCAGCAGGCCAACCTGCTCAGACGGACTGGAGCCCAGCTAGCTCAACAGTTAAGGTGGCCTTAGGCCCAGTCGGACACAGGAGGACGGTAGCTGGACTTGGCACAATTCAGAGGGAAAGGCAGCGATGCCTCCACGTAGCTCATCAGGAGAATATAATGAAGGTAGCGAACCGGTACGCAGCCATCGAGTCACTTGGCGGTGGCACTACTCGTAATTTAGGCCAACTCCCGCTTTCCCTTTTCCTGGATCGCCAGAAATGCCGCTCCAGTTTTTTGTACGTGGACTGCTCTTCGATCCAGGAAGCTAGCTTCCCGGTGCGGAACCTAGCTTCCCGGTGCGGAACCGTTCGGCTCAGCTCCAGCACAGATTTATGAGGATCTGGAAGCTAGCCGAGTACCGAACAAGCCCTAAGCTGCTTCTGGGCTCTGCATGATCCCTGTGATACTGGCCTGCCTGGGCGAGGGCACGTGGGCTACGTGCGTTCCATGAGAGGGGCCCGGGTCGGTCGCCCCTCCCCCTCCCCCCCCCTCAGGGGGAGCTCCCCTTCGGCGCCTTATGCGCCCGAACAGGTTCCTGGCGCCCGCTGCAGCGCCTTGTTGGGCCGGCCCGCGAAGGGAAAGGCAGCTACCAGAAATCGCGAAAAAATGCAAAAAGGGTGGATTCTTCAGGGAACGAACTCACATCGCTCATGTAGGCAACCCTTGTACGATCTTAGCTGACCACCAGAGCAATTTGTCACGTGTGATTTACTAGCGCTAAACTATACATGAACTAGTATGGGCACGCTATTTATTTATCATTTAGTTTTTTCATTTACTTCTATAAAATCGTGAATTTAAAACGTTCATCGATTTTGAGATAAAAGTTCACAAACGTAAAAAAGTTCATCGATTTTGAGAAATAGTTCATCATTTCTGAAGAAAAGTTCATAAACTTAAAAAGTTCACCGATTTTGGAAAAAACTTTTTGAACAAGTTTTAAAAGTTCATTTTTCGAAAAAAGTTCATCGGTTTTGAAAAAAGTTCATCGATTTTGAAAAAAGTTCATCGAGTTTGAGAAAATAGTTCACCGATTTTGAAAAAAGTTCACAAATTTGAACGAAACATTCGTCAATTTTGAAAAAATTTCATCAAAATTAGTTCATCGGAAAAGTTCATCGAATTTGAGAATACAAAAGTCAAATTTGAAAAAAGTTCACTGAATTAGAAAAAAGTTCATCAATTTTAGAAAAATGTGGATGGATTTAAGAAAGATCATCGAATGAGGAAGAAGAAAAAAAATTAAACAGAAAAATGAAAAAAATAGAAAAAGTGAAAGAAAAAGATGATAAGGCGAACAAGTGATGGAATTGTGGCATCAAGTGACTGTGGCGGGGTGGTTACCACAATGCGCTGCTAACCAGGAAGGTCTTGTTCGATGCCCAGCTCTCATGGAATTGTTGCAATTTGTATAACCGAACGACCGAGCGAAATGGGCCAAGCCCAGCTAAAGCGGCTGCAGGCGCCCGTTAGCAGAATACACATTAATGGGCGCCTTGCAGCGCTAAATAGGAAATGCCCCCCTCAGGGTGGGACCTGCCTTGCGAGAACCAGTATTGTAAGAGCAAAAATTTTATATATGCGTTCTTGGCTTTTGCACTCCATAGGCATCTCCAACACGGACCCTCACACCGTCCACAATTGTCTGAACAGAGCAGTCCGAGCGCAGGTTGCCATCCAACACGGTAGCCCATTGGTCCATGGACCAGTCCGGCTGTCTGTATTTCCGTAAACTGGATGCAAACTAGGAGGGCTATGCGGGCGTCCGGACCACAACAACGTACGCGTCAATCACCCCTGTCCCACCCTAAACCCTCTCTCAGCGAAGAACCCTTTCCGCACATTCATGTCGGCCAGCGACGCTACAGAGCGGACGTGACTCCATGACATTGATGCTGGTTAGAGCAGCGCTATTGGATGAGTGGGCGGCACAGCTTCAATGCCAACACGACGTCCATGAAGCCTTCTTCAGCCACCGCATCGCATTGAATCTGGCTTCCGGTCCCTTCATTAGGCCGCACCTCAACATGGCACGACCTCTGTTCCTGTCTATCGCATTGATGTCAATTGGGAGTCGTTGTTGTGCCAGGTGGAGGTGGCCGATGATGAGTAGGAGCTTGTCATCTGCATCGCGCTGCGCCTGTCACGACTGGACAGGGACGAAAGCTGAAGCTCTGGCTATGCATCGACCCCCATCGCCCGACTATGTAGCGCGAACGACTGTGCCTACACTGCTCTTGGTGCTTCGCACCCCTCCCGGTACACCACCACTGTGCACCTCTCCATATCCTCCTTTAGATACACTTCTTGGCATCCTCGACCACTGCTAGGTCCTCATGCTCATGGCGGCGTCGCTGATGATGTGACATCAGAATTCGAGATGCGTGCTCCATGTTGCGAGCGGCAGAGAGTGACAACACATGAAGCAATTTCCACCCATCGGTCCTATGTGCATGCGTTGGTCGATCCGGAAGACCAACTCTTCGAGGCGGTCCTCCGATGACTACTCACCATCGCGGAGACCGATACACGTCGTCTCCACCGCAAGAAGGATAAGTTGCTCCAGCTCACCATCGAGCAGTCAGAGCGCGAGGCGGAGGAGGAACTAGAGGCCAAAGCCAAGGCTGCCCCGGTGGCGAAGGAGCAGGCATGCGCTCCATTGGATGTCCGGCAAGATCTCCTCCATAGGCTTCGACGATGACGACTCCACCCCTCCCTCTGACGACATCTAAACGGAGGGGAAGGTGCCGGTGAGGTAATGGTGATTTCCACCGTATTTCTCCGTCTCCGTTTATCTTAGGTTTTTTTAGTGTGAATCTAGTCCCGTCCTGTCCAACAATGAACTAGGATATCTGTTGGTTGCAAGAACTATGTCCGTTTACTAGTATCAATTATGTCTGTTTGTTGTTGTGTTGATTTACATAGTTGCTAGTGCAACTGCACTTGATGGAAGAAAATTAAAGA
>NW_025225344.1:9928-12632 GCF_018294505.1 Triticum aestivum
CACGAGAAAGAAGACGAAGAACGACCCCCACGACAACAGTCGGCATTCTTCTTCTCTCATTTATATGGTGGAGTCCCGACAAACTTAAAGTCAACCCAAAATGTTGTTTAATTATCTTTGTACGAAATCCGGGACACTTGATATTTCCTACATATTCTAGCACAAGTCATGCCAAAATTCACGAAAAAAACCCAGCATGACCTTTGCTAAAAAGTTCATATATCGAGGGTCTGAAATTTGTCGGAATGGAATTTAATCAACACTCCGGCAAAACATAGGCCACTGTGAGGTGTTCCCTGCAAACATAGGCCACTTGGGCAATGCACTAATACTACACAACACTACATATCACATGTCTAAATATCCATCATATTTGAAAGACCTACATTGAAATTTTTTCTATTCCATGGAAATTGTCACAGTTACTCATCTACGAAATTGTCACAGCTACTCATCTACTACTCTACTACATCTATGAAAAAATCTACATCATTATCAACATGGGGATTTTGCTGGTCTCACCTCGAGGTCGGAGGGGGTCGGGGACGGGGACGACGGTGGGGATGACGCAGGGCTCCTTGATTTCTGCAAAAACAAAATATAAACAAAAACATTATTATATCCTCATTTTAGTACTTATTGAAACCCTATAACATATGAACTAAACATTATTATGCTGATTCAAAAGACCTACATTTACTAAAAATTTGTAAAACCTAGCTCTAACCCTAACATCTATCCATCATCCATCTATCTATCCAAAGCATTACTAAAAAAACTAGTTTAATCCATTGTCTATCCAAGCATTAAAGAAAATCATCCACCCATATATATGAACACCTAGGGTTAATTACATATAGTTAGTTTAGTGTCTAATGATGAAATGGGCTCATATATATGAACACCCAGGGTTCATGTATATGAACAAAATTAGTAAAATACTACCTAGCTATTCTACAATCAAATTCTAACTAATTTTTATTACTAAAAATTTGTATACCTATTTTTTTACTCAAAATTTCTATGCAGAGAGAGGTGGAAGGAGGGAGGAGGAGGAGGGAGGAGTGAGGGGTAGTGGGAATAGGGAGGAGAGAGGAGAGAGGAGGAGGGCAGTGGGAGAAGGGAGGAGGGGACCAGAGGCGGAGGGAGGAGTGAGGCGGGCGCGGCCGGAGGAGGAGGAGGGCGCGGCAGGAGGAGGAAGTGTCCGAAGGAGGAGGAGGGCGCGACCAGAGGAGGAGGTGTCCGAAGGAGGAGGAGGGCGCGACCGGAGGAGGAGAGAGGAGGGCGGTGGAAGGAGTAGGGAGGATGGAGCATACCGAGGAGGAGGAGGGCGGCGGCGGCAATGTGGCGGCGACGAGGAGGACGGCGAGAGAGTGGAGAGGGAGAGTGAGAAGAGCGGATGAGAGGGAGAGTGAGAGGGTATTCCGTGCGGGGAAGACGATAAGCTAGGGTTAGTAGCAGCGCGGGTTGGGGACAAGCGCTACTACTACGGAGCATAGCAGTAGCGCTGGATATCGATCTGCGCTGCTGCTAAGTGGGGCTCGCCATGTGTGCCCAGTTCAAACTTAGCAGTAGCGCGTTTTGCTAACACGCGCTAGTGCTATGAGGATAGCAGTTGCGCCTTCTCCTGCCAAGCGCTACTACTAAGTAGCAGTAGCGCGTCATTCTATCCAATGCTACTGCTAAGGTTCTGTGTATAAGATTTTTGCTAATAGTGCAGGCAGGCAGAGCTTTGGCGTAGGAGACGAGCAAGCCGGTCGTCTTTGAGATGGTTGGCAAAGCCTCTCCTCTACCAACTACATCATCAGCATAATTTGAAGGTTGTTTTTTTTTCTAAAAGAAAGATAACTCCCGACCTCTGTATCAAAACGATGCATGCAGTCATATATTATTAAAAATGCAAACTCCAGCAGCAGTAATTTAAAAGTTGTTTGCTGTAAACAATATCCAAGCCGATGTTGGATTCCAGCCTCACGTCATTCCCATGAGACAATCCAATAGGGCCGACACAGGCGGAACGCCGACCAAACTACGTTCACCAGAAGAGCCAGTAGTTGGCCAAACCGACAGGAGCACTATGATTCTAAATTTATTCTCAATATTTTCGATGCAAGCAACAACAAAGCAAGCACTTGTTTACAATTGTATCCGTTTCTAAATATAAGTCTTCTTAAAGATTTCAATACGGACCACAAACGGATGTATATAGTGTTGGAAATATAAACAATTTACCAAATGATTTTATGAACAGAAATATTAGATAAATCACGACTACTATGGCAATGATAAAACAAGTCATGCGTTTTGACTAGAACAAGAAACTGTAGCGGGTGTCCTCGAAGCGCGGCGGACGGCGGAGAAGAGCGCGCGTGGATGTCCCTCTTGTTCACATCCTCATACATGTGGAGAAAGAGCCTCCTTTATAAAGAGATCCAACTCCTTCTAAACTAGCAATGTGGGACTAAACTTTAGTTTCACCTCTCGCCTTGCACGAATGGGCTGCGTGGGCCTCTAGGATTTATTAGGAATTTCTGAAACTGCTATTGGGCTAGGCCCAAAAGAGACAAAATTCCAGCATATAGACCTATTTTAGAGTGCAGGTTCACTTTTTTTCTTTATATGTATTTAATACTGGAATCTCTAAAAAGTCATATATTTAGCAAAGGGGGAGTAGTATATATACGAGTCAAACCATGGGATGTGA
>NW_025225344.1:12930-15370 GCF_018294505.1 Triticum aestivum
AAACCATGGGATATGATCGTGCCAACAAGTAAAGTAAAACAATGTCGTCCATATATTTTCCCACTATTTGAATATTTGGTATGGATTGCATACGGATATATGGTGGAATTATGCATATACAAACTACCACCCACCCATACTTGCTTGGTTGCACAAATATCGACAGGATCGATCACTATTCAGTGGGATGTCGCCTCAAGCGACTCGCGCATGCATGACGTTGGAGATGCAATATGTTTATTGGCTTCTTACGCCATCTTTGACAATAACCCATAAATTTGCTTCAGCATCTATTCATGGACGAGGGGACTAATCCACGGACACGGATGCGGGAGCCGGCCATCCAAAACTGCTACTATACTTTTCAACCACATTTCAATTAAACCGGACGAAAATTATACAAACACGGTGGATCTTAATATAAACCGAAGAAAATTCATTACATTTCAAATATTTTTCATATAAACCGGTCAGATTCATTTTGGACAGCATTTACCTAAACCCCAGTATAAACCTAATCTAAATGATTCAGGCAGAGGGGAAGAGTGGTGGCCTTCCTGGGTCACGAACGGCGGCGACATAGCATGCACTACTCTTCGTCGCCGTCGCTCTTGCCGTCCACCTCGTCCACCGCCTGGTCCATCTCCTTGTAGGCAGCCTCAAGTTTCGCCCGATGGTGGCCGTACCGCCAGCTGTCACGACGCATATCTTGGGTTGAGCGGTAGGACCGTCTGCTCCACCACGTTCGATCTGGCAGGATGGCTCTACCGGCGACAAGCTACTCCTCGAGGAGGCCGAAGTTGTACGCTGCATCGGCCTACACCTCTCGAAACTGCTACTCACAGTCCTCCCGTACCATGTCCTCATGCTGAAATGCAACGACGAGGAGGATGGCGGCGACTTGTCCTCGGACGCGTCCTCCATTCTGACATTATCGGCCTCCATCTGCCTCCCGACCTGCTACCCGACGGCAATGGGGGCTATCTCCTTCTTTTACATGGTCAAGAGTCCATCCCAGAGGGCTTTGGAGTGCGAGGAGCCCATGGTGGGCATGGTGCCGAGAGGAGAAAGGGACCAAAGGAGGAGGATTGCGGTTATGGCCGGGGCTGCAATTTATATAGCGGCGGATGGCAATGGTGGGCGACAGATGGACATGCGATGTTTGGCGAAGGAATGAAGTCTACACACTTTACAACCATGTCTATAAATAACTAGTTTCCTCATGTACTAGAAGTAATATTTGAAACTACAATAGAGGTGTGTGGCGATTGTGTATAATATGGACAAGTCTGTGGAGAGAAAACCAAAATGAACAACACAACCGGCAATGGGAATATCATTTAGAAATGGGATACATTGAAAATCTTAGTTAAAGATTGGGGAGGGTGTAGTCATGATTCCTTGCAGCAGCATGCAGAACGCCTGCCTAGCCATGTAGCTCGTCTGCATGGCAGGGAAGCAGAGCTTTGCCGCAACGGACGAGAAAGAGGGCCGAGTCTGAGACGGCGGGTGGAGCTTTGTACATGCAAACCAGCCGAGCTCTCTCATCTCTCTGCTGAATCGATTTGTAGAATGGCTCGCAATTCGCGTGTGCAACATTAGTAAAGCGCACCTTCCTTGCCGGTGGGATGGATCTATACTGCGAGCAGCTGGTGAGTGGAACGTTTTTTTTTCAAAACCGAGGTTAAACCCCCGGCCTCTGCATCAATCGATACATGCAGCCATCTTTATTGATTATTTCACAAAGGTTTGACAAGAACATACATCAAATCACTTGAAGCCACCATTCACACCTACAAATACGATAATGAGGAGTGCTCTCACTCCTCGTATCTAAAACCAGTGTCGTCGCCGATCCATGCACATAACGTATCGGGACTAACAGCCGGTGCAACAGACCTAAAGCGCACACCACTTGCACACGTTTTAGAAGCCGCCATCTTCATCGAACCACTGACCCATCTTCAGAAGATATATCCGCATCATCCTTGACAGTCCGAACATCCGTGGACGCCACCACGGCGCCCAACGGCGTCACCGCCCTGCGCTCGTCCGTCCAGACGCGAAGACTGGAAGATCTGTCGTGCGTAGCACCTGCCAACCAGGCATGACTCAGCGTAGCACCTGTCGGCCAGGCATGACTTGACAGCTCCACCAAAGCTCCGTGCAAGACGGAGCCGCTCCACCTCCTGCCTGTGTCTTCCAGCGCTGCTCCACAAACGATGCTCCCAGGAGAGACACGACACCGCAATAACGCCATCGTCCGATCTGGAAAACCAGATGCTAGGGTTTCCCCGAAGCAGTGCCCATCACCACCAACTGTCAACGACCCACACAGTGCCCACCACCACTCAGCCCTCAAGGCGACGCCTTCAGGAAGGTCAAGACGACAAGGACGCCGCCGCCGCCCACCGTAGTTAGGGTTTTCACCCGAGAGACA
>NW_025225344.1:17568-19499 GCF_018294505.1 Triticum aestivum
GGGGTACCCTGGGACAAAACTGGTAGGGGTGGAAGGCACATAGCTTGTAATGGAGAAAGAGGTTATACGGGGAGACAATGGATAGAGGAAGCGCTTGGGGACATCACAGTTTTGTTTGTAAGCCAGTGGACCCTATTTGCATAATCAAGAAGGAGCACAATTTGTGGGCATGTGAAGGCCACATACATTGAATGCGCTGATGCAGCTTACAGATGTTAGCTCCACAACAAACTGTGTCTACACTTCAAGAAACAAAAAATAAAAAAGCCAGGCACATTAAGTTCTGTGAAGCAATGAAGTATGCACTTAGACCTTGTCCATTGCTAGTTTCATTCTGTTGTAAAAGTAACATATATGCTTGAAACTACAGTAGAGATGTGACAGTCACGTACTATATGGACAAACCTATGCAGAGAGCAAACATGGCCGAAGTTGAAAGGGGCCTATTTTAGAAATGGGATACATTGGAAATTTGAGCTAGAGATCAGTCATGGGAATATGTCACTCCTCCTTGGGCCAGCAGGCAGACCTCCAACCGAACAATGGATTTTTGTCTCTGCGGCGGGCAGGTAGTGTTGGGATGATTTCCTCCGTGTGGGCCCAACGGCCCACATGGCCCTTAGATCCGCGCCCTAATCGGGGGCGCCCAGCCCACTATGGCTGGCGGGCCCCTGTCACACTGCGCCATATAAAGAGGTAGGGACCGGGGACTCGCAACACGAGGTTCATCGCCAGCCGCACACCCCACCGACAATCCCTTTCGATCTAGGGTTTTCGCAGTAGTGACGGGAAGCACCGCCACCACCTCGCCCACTCTCTGCCATCACCGTGCGCCACAACACCACGATGGCCTCCGGCTCCAGCTCGTTAGGCCACGCAAAAGGTAGGTTTACCGGATGATCTAGCCTACCCCGATCCGAAGCAGTCTAAAATGGTATCAGAGCCATGAAGGCTAAGATCTTCGGTAGAAAAAGATATACAAAGAAAGAACGAATCCCCCCTCCTCCCCAAAGAACCCTAAAAAGACAAGGCAAATTTTTCACTGGAGAAGGGCCTCTGGCCTCGCCGACAAAGAGCACCGCCGCAAGGCCGCGCCTGTTCCTCTCAACCCCGTCGCACATGGGCAAGTCGAGGCGAAAGGGACGAAGAACCTACCCCAAAAGGGGCAAGGAGCACCGCGGCCAAACCGCTCGACGGCGGCGCGCTCACCAAAGGGGGAACGCACAACTGGCGAAGGGGATGGCAGCGGCGCCACCGCTTGTAGCTCCGCCGTTGTCGATCTCGATTCAGAGGGAGAGCGAGCGGTGGAAGATAGTAAAGAAAGGGGAGGTACTCGTGGCGCGGTGGCTGATTGGCCTTGTCGCCGGTGGCCGGCGCAACCCGAACCCGCCACCACTCGAGCTGACAGAGGAGCAGAGGAGGGCCCAGGTCGCGCCTCTGTCTCTCTCTGTTGCAGGAAGCGGAGGGGGATGGGTGATATGGATGTGGGAAAGGAAGAGACGGTGGCCGAGCTCGCGCGGCGCGGTGGTGGACGCCGTTGCCTGTAGCCGGTGCTCTCATGCGGTGGCTGGACGGCTAGAGCGAGCGCTACGGGAGAGAGGTAGAGGAAAATAGAAATGGCTAGGGTTTCGTTCGGGAGGATCGATTGGGGCGTTTTGATCCAGCGAGAACATCGGGCGCCCGTCCGATCAGATCGACGACCGAGATGTAAACCCTAACCCGCTGCGGGCTTTTGGGCCAAAGAGGAGCAGTAGCGCGCTGAGCCGCTGGGCCGAAAGAGGCGAGGCCAGCAGCCGCGCGTGCTGGGCTGAGGCCTGCTGCCGCGCGCGCTGGGCACTGCTGCATTTATTTATTTATTATTTTTTGATTTTTTAGAAAACAGAAAAGTCTCTGAAAAGTAAACTAAAAAGTTTCTGATATTTTTGATTGTT
>NW_025225344.1:19509-22387 GCF_018294505.1 Triticum aestivum
CTGCGTAAATAATTAATAGTGCTCTTTTACAAAGAAAATAAATGTTTACATAAAATTAAGTTTTTAAGAGCATGTTAAAGTGATTATTAGAATGAATATGATTATGTTATTTTTAGGACCAACGTTGTTAATAACATGATCATGTTTTATTATTGCAATTAAAGTGCATTTATTTCTAATATTTTGCCCAATGGTAATATAGATTTAATTGCATAGACAATTGTATGTTTAATTTGACCAACGTTAGATTAACGCATATGATTGTTATACTGATCTCACTTAAATTGTGATTTCAGGAGGCTTTCACTTGATGAGTTGCCTAAAAGATATTCCAACACTCAAAGGTGGCAACTACACTGAGTGGAGGAAGAAAGTAGACCTCGCATTTGTCTGTGCTGAGGTGGACTAGGTTGTGGACACTCCACAGCCGGTCAGAGAGGCCACTGATGATGATGCTGCGTGGGATAAAAAGAGGGGAGATCATGCTCCTGTGGAGATGTTATATACTATAGAAAACCAAAATTTGGTCAATGCAAACAAAAAGTGCATGGCATTTATAAAGAATACAATTGAGAACGCCATTGTGGGATCAATTGCAGAGTGCACGTCTGCAGGGGAGTTGCTTACAAAGATAAAGAGCCAGTTCACTGGCTCTTCAAAGATATATGCCACCCAGGTGTTAAGCAACTGGTGATAGAAAACTACACAGGTGGTAGTCATGGAATAAGAGAGCACATCCTCAGGATGAGCAACATGGTGGCAAAGCTAAAGCCCATGGACGAGGATCTGGAGATCAAACTAGCGCTCCTGGTCCACCTAGTCATGGCTTCACTGTAAAAGGAGTTTGAAACTTTTGTTGTAAACTATAATATGTCACTTGGAACATGGGACATTGAAAAAACAATAGCAATGTGTGTCCAAGAAGAAGACAGACTCAAAGCCTCACATGGTGGCTGACTCGATGTGAAGCATCATAAGAAAAAGAATTACAATCAATACAACAAAAGTTCCCCTTCAAAGCCACATGGAAAAGCTCCCTATCAGCATCAGCAGAAGTCTTTTCAAGTGGACAAAGGCACATGTCTCCACTGTAAGAAGACCGGGCATTACAAGAAAGACTGCCCTGATTGGTTAAAGTCAATCATGGCAAAAAGAGGTAACAATATAGTTTCCTTTGTAAATGAGTCCTTGTATACATAGTTTTCGAAATCTGCTTGGTGGATTGACTAAGGAGCAACTGTTCATGTTGCAAATTCTTTACAGGGACTCCATTCGACGCGAACTATGCAAAGAAGCGAAAGACGCATTGAAGTGGCCAACGGAGTTGAAGCAGAAGTTGCAGCTGTCGGCGACATCTCCTTGGAGTTCGCTGATTGATTCAAAGATGTTTTATATGTTCCATCATGTCATAGAAACTCGATTAGCATTTCATGTTTCGAGAAAGATAATTATGAGTGTTATTTTGGACATGGCAAGTGTGCCATATGGTTTAATAATGCTTATGTGGGTGATGCTTTACTACATGATGAGCTTTATTTATTATCACTACGTGAAAAAGTGCATTCTGTGTGTAATGTGAATGAGCATGTCGCGTCGAATAAAGAACAAAAGAAAAGAAAGAGAACACTCGACTCATCGAAATTATGGCACTGTCGCTTGGGCGATATTTTCAAGGGGGGAATAGAAAGATTAGTCAAAAGTGAAATTCTTCCTCCGTTAGAATTCTTAGACTTAGAACAATGCATAGATTGCATTAAAGGAAAGTATATAAAACAAATCAAAAAGGTTGCAATCCATAGCACAGGCACACTAGAAATCATTCACACCGATATTTGTGGACCATTTCCGATGAAAAGCGTGAATGGATATGACTCATTCATAACATTCACAGATGACTACTCTCGCTATGGATATATTTATCCAATCAAAAAAGATCCGAAGCGTTGGATAAATTTAAGATATTCAAAGCTGATGTTGAAAATCAGCATGATAAAAGAATAAAGATAGTAATATCCGACCGCGGGGGAGAGTACTACGGTCGGCACACTCTATATGGCCAAGTCCCTGGACCTTTTGCCAAGTTCTTGCAGGAGACTGTCATAGTAGCCCAATATTCAATGTCGGGCGAGCCTCAGCAAAATGGAGTAGCTGAAAGGCGCAACCGTACACTTATGGATATGGTGCGCAGCATGATGAGTTACTCCACCTTGCCACTAGGATTATGGATGGAGGCGCTTAAAACCGCCATTCACATTCTCAACAGAGTACCAAGCAAGTCGGTGCCCAAAACACCGTACAAGCTGTGGACAAGAAGAGTGCCCTCCCTACAACACTTCAGGGTGTGCGGCTGCCCTGCTGAGGCCAAAATGTTTAATCCGAACATTGCAAAGTTAGATCCCAAAACAGTCAGTTGCCACTTCGTTGGCTATCCAGACAGATCAAAGGGTTTTCGTTTCTACTGTCCAGACAGATATACAAAGTTTGTAGAAACAAGACATGCAGTCTTCTTAGAGGACGAAATGATGAGGGGGGGCATGGTAAGCATCTTCTTTAATATTATTAGTAACTTTCCAAATCCCTTGCTAGATACACCATTCTCTGCCTTCCATTGCAGCAATTCCAGTGTGGTGCCCAACTTTTTCTTGTCAGCTTCACAGTTTGGGTACAACGATTTCTTGTGATCCTCTAACATGCGCTGCAACTTCAGCCTCTCCATTTCACTTGCGCAGTTTCTCTTTGCATCGGCAACGGCCCGACCTAAATCATCAGCGGACTCATCTGATGCCTCTTCTTCAGCTTCTTCCCGCATTGCCGGATCAGCTTCTTCCCCCAGTGTTGTACCATCGTATTCAGGGAACCCACGGCCAGGATAGCTGTC
>NW_025225345.1:0-5105 GCF_018294505.1 Triticum aestivum
CCCTTGAAGAGGAAAGGGTGATGCGACAAAGTAGCGTAAGTATTTCCCTCAGTTTTTGAGAACCAAGGTATCAATCCAGTAGGAGCCACACGCAAGTCCCACGTACCTACACAAACAAACAAGAACCTCGCAACCAACGCGATAAAGGGGTTGTCAATCCCTTCACGGCCACTTGCAAAAGTGAGATCTGATAAAGATAGTAAAGTAAATATTTTTGGTATTTTTATGATAAAGATTGGAAAGTAAAGATTGCAAAATAAAGTAAGACAGAAATAGTAGATTGGAAACTTATATGATGGAAAATAGACCCAGGGGCCATAGGTTTCACTAGTGGCTTCTCTCAAGATAGCATAAGTATTACGGTGGGTGAACAAATTACTGTGGAGCAATTGATAGAATTGAGCATAGGCATCACGTCCGTGACAAGTAGACCGACTCCTGCCTGCTTCTACTACTATTACTCCACACATCGACCGCTATCCAGCATGCATCTAGTGTATTAAGTTCATAAGAACGGAGTAACGCTTTAAGCAAGATGACATGATGTAGAGGGATAAACTCATGCAATATGATATAAACCCCACCTTTTTATCCTAGATGGCAACAATACAATAGGTGTCGTTTCCCCTACTGTCACTGGGATCGAGCACCGCAAGAATGAACCCAAAGCTAAGCATTTCTCCCATTGCAAGAAAGATCAATCTAGTAGGCCAATCCAAACTGATAATTCGAAGAGACTTGCAAAGATAACCAATCATACATAAAAGAATTCAGAGAAGATTCAAATATTGTTCATAGATAATCTTGATCATAAACCCACAATTCATCGGATCTCGACAAACACACCGCAAAAAGAGTTACATCGAATAGATCTCCAAGAAGATCGAGGAGAACTTTGTATTGAGATCCAAAGAGAGAGAACAAGCCATCTAGCTAATAACTATGGACCCGAAGGTCTGTGGTAAACTACTCACACATCATCGGAGAGGCTATGGTGTTGATGTAGAAGCCCTCCGTGATCGATTCCCCCTCCGGCGGAGCGCCGAAAAATGCCCCAAGATGGGATCTCACGGGTACAGAAGGTTGCGGCGTCGGAAATAGGGTTTCGTGGTGCTCCTAAATGGTTTTGGGGTACATAGGTATATATAGGAGGAAGAAGTAGGTCGGTGGAGCCACGAGGGGCCCACAAGGGTGGAGGGCGCGCCCAGGGGGTAGGCGCGCCCCCTGCCTCATGGCCTCCTTGTTGGTTGCTTGACGTCCACTCCATGTCCTCTGGATCACGTTTGTTCCAAAAATCACGCTCCCAAAGGTTTCATTCCGTTTGAACTCCGTTTGATATTCTTTTTCTGCGAAACACTAAAATAGGCAAAAAAACAGCAATTTGGGCTGGGCCTCCGGTTAATAGGTTAGTCCCAAAAATAATATAAAAGTGTATAATAAAGCCCATTGAACATCTAAAACAGATAATATAATAGCATGGAACAATAAAAAATTATAGATACGTTGGAGATGTATCAAGCATCCCCAAGCTTAATTCCTGCTTGTCCTCGAGTAGGTAAATGATAAAAACAGAATTTTTGATGTGGAATGCTTCTTAGCATAATTTTCAATGTAATTCTTTTTATTGTGGCATGAATATTTAGATCCGAAAGATTCAAGATAAAAGTTTAATGTTGACCAAGCAATTATGTCTTATCAAAATAAGATAGCCAAAGAAAGCTTATCCCTACAAAATCATATAGTTAGGCCATGTTTCAATTTCGTCAGATAAAACGTTCTCATCATGCATAACCCCGATGACAAGCCGAGCAATTGGTTCATACTTTTTAACGCGCTTCAGCCTTTTCAACCCTTACGCAATACATGAGCGCAAGCCATGGATATAGCACTATGGGTGGAATGAAGTATAATGATGGGGGTTATGTGAGAAGACAAAAAGGTAGAAAGTCTCACATTGACGCGGCTAATCAATAGGCTATGGAGATGCCCATCAATTGATGTCAATGAGAGGAGTAGGGATTTCCATGCAACGGATGCACTAGAGCTATAAATATATGAAAGGTCAACAAAAGAAACTAAGTGGGTGTGCATCCAACTTGCTTGCTCACGAAGACCTAGGGCATTTTAAGGAATCCCATCATTGGAATATACAAGCCAAGTTCTATAATGAAAAATTCTCACTAGTATATGAAAGTGACAACATAGGAGACTCTCTATCATGAAGATCACGGTGCTACTTTGAAGCACAAGTGTGGAAAAAGGATAGTAACATTGTCCCTTCTCTCTTTTTCTCTCATTCATTTTTTTCTCTTTCTTTTTTTTCTTTTTGGGCCTTCTCTTCTTTTTTTTCTTTGGCCTCTTTTTTTTAGTCCGGAATCTCATCCCGACTTGTGGGGGAATCATAGTCTCCATCATCCTTTCCTCACACGGGACAATGCTCTAATAATGATGATCATCACCCTTCTATTACTTACATCTCAAGAATTACAACTCAATACTTAGAACAAAATATGACTCTATGTGAACGCCTCCGGCGGTGTACCGGGATATGCAATGAATCAAGAGTGACATGTATGAAAAATTATGAATGATGGCTTTGCCACAAATACGATGTCAACTACATGATCATGCAAAGCAATATGACAATGATGGAGCGTGTCATAATAAACGGAACGGTAGAAAGTTGCATGGCAATATATCTCAGAATGGCTATGGAAATGCCATGATAGGTAGGTATGGTGGCTGTTTTGAGGAAGATATAAGGAGGATTATGTGTGATAGAGCGTATCATATCACGGGGTTTGGACGCACCGGCGAAGTTTGCACCAACTCTCAAGGCGAGAAAGGGCAATGCACAATATCGTAGAGGCTAGAAAATTGTGGAAGGTTGAGAGTGCGTATAATCCATGGACACACATTAGTCATAAAGAACTCATATACTTATTGCAAAAGTTTATTAGCCCTCGAAGCGAAGTACTACTACGCATGCCCCTAGAGGGATAGATTGGTAGGAAAAGACCATCGCTCGTCCCCGACCACCACTCATAAGGAAAGCAATAAAAGAACATCTTATGTGTCAAAATTGTAACACAACTTTTACCATACGTGCATGCTACGGGACTTGCCAACCTTAGCACAAGTATTTCTCAATTTCACAATTACTCAACTAGCACACTCTAATATTACCACCTTTATATCTCAAAACACTTATCAAGTATCAAACTTCTCATGATATTCAATGAACTCAATATGGAAGTTTTTGTTATGCTCATCTTGGATGCCTATCACATTCGGATTAATTTCACAATTAAAGCAAATTACCATGCTGTTTAAGACTCTCAAAATAATATAAGTGAAGCATGAGAGATCAAATAATTTGTATAAAATAAAACCACCACCGTGCTCTAAAAGATATAAGTGAAGCACTAGAGCAAAAACTATATAGCTCAAAAGATATAAGTGAAGCACATAGAGTATTCTAACAAATTCCGAATCATGTGTGTCTCTCTCAAAAGGTGTGTCCAGCGAGGATGATTGTGATAAAATAAAAATCAAAGACTCAAATCATACAAGACGCTCCAAGCAAAACACATATCATGTGGTGAATAAAAATATAGCCCCAAGTAAAGTTACCGATAGATGAAGACGAAAGAGGGGATGTCTTCCGGGGCATCCCCAAACTTAGGCTTTTGGTTGTCCTTGAATTTTACCTTGGGGTGCCTTGGGCATCCCCAAGCTTAGGCTCTTGCCAATACTTGTTCCATAATCCATCAAATCTTTACCCAAAACTTGAAAACTTCACAACACAAAACATAACAGAAAATCTCGTGAGCTCCGTTAGCAAAAGAAAACAAAACACCACTTCAAGGTACTGTAATTAACTCATTCTTTATTTATATTGGTGTTAAACCTACTTTATTCCAACTTTTCTATGGTTCATAACCTCCGATACTAGGCATAGATTCATTAAAATAAGCAAACAACACGCGAAAAACAGAATCTGTCAAAAACAGAACAGTCTGGAGCAATCTGTAACTTACGTATACTTCCCTAACTCCAAAAATTCTGAAAAATTAGGAAGACCTGAGCAATTTGTCTATTAATCTTCTGCAAAAATAATCAACTTAATAGCACTCTTCAGTAAAAAAATGGCAGCTAAATTCGTGAGCGCTAAGGTTTCTGTTTTCTACAGCAAGATCATAAGAACTACACCCAAGCTTTCCTAAAGGTTCTACTTGACACAAACACTAATTAAAACATGAAAACACATCTTAACAGAAGCTAAATCAAAGATTTATTACTAAACATCACCAAAAAGCAAAAAACTAAAATAAAATTGGGTTGCCTCCCAACAAGCGCTATCGTTTAACGCCCCTAGCTAGGCATAAAAGCGAGGATAGATCTTGGTATTGCCATCTTTGGTAGGCAATCCATAAGTGGCTCTCATAATAGATTAATATGGTAATTTAATTTTCTTTCTAGGGAAGTGTCCCATTCCTTTCCTTAACGGAAATTGGAATCTAATATTTCCTTCCTTCATATCAATAATTGCACCAATCGTTCTAAGGAAAGGTCTACCAAGAATAATAGGACATGAAGGATTGCAATCTATATCAAGAACAATGAAATATACGGGCACATAATTCCTATTTGCAACAATAAGAACATCATTAATTCTTCCCATAGGTTTCTTAATGGTGGAATCCGCAAGGTGCAAGTTTAAAAACAATCATCAAATTCACGGAAACCTAGCAAATCACACAAAGTTTTTGGGATCGTGGAAACACTAGCACCCAAATCACACAAAGCATAGCATTCATGATATTTAATTTTAATTTTAATTGTAGGTTCCCATTCATCATAAAGTTTTCTAGGGATAGAAACTTCCAATTCAAGCTTTTCTTCATAAGATTGCATTAAAGCATCAACAATATGTTTAGTAAAAGCTTTATTTTGACTATAAGCATGCGGAGAATTTAGCACGGATTGCAACAAGGAAATACAATCTATTAAAGAACAATTATCATAATTAAATTCCTTGAAATCCAAGATAGTGGGTTCATTGCTATCTAAAGTTTTGACCTCTTCAATCCCACTTTTACCAA
>NW_025225346.1:0-20099 GCF_018294505.1 Triticum aestivum
TAGGGAGGCGTCCTCTCATGGATTATACCATGTTCCGCACAAAAAGCATCAAATTCATTGGAAAAATACTCTCCACCACGGTCGGACCTAAGCCTCTTGATTTTCCGATCAAGTTGGTTTTCCACTTCAGCTTTATAGATCTTGAAAAAGTTCAAAGCCTCATCCTTAGATTTCAGAAGATACACACAGCAGTATCTATTGGAGTCGTTAATTAACGTCATGAAATATTTCTTTCCATCTTTTGTCAAAACATCATTCATTTCACATAGATCTGAATGTATGAGCTCTAGTGGTGCAAGATTTCTCGTTTCCACAGTCGTGTGAGACTTACGAGGTTGCTTAGCTTGCACACAAACTTGACACTTAGATCCCTTGACAGTGGTGAAACTAGGGATCAAGTTCAACTTCGCTAGTCGCCACATGCAACCAAAGTTAACATGACAAAGACATGAATGCCACACATTTGATTCACTGTTGTTGCAAACATGATTAACAACTTTATTGCAAACGTCTGACAAGGATAAACAAAATAGGCCTCCTGACTCATAGCTTTTACCAACAAAGGTTCCATACTTGGATATTACAAATTTATTCGACTCAAAGACAAGCTTATAGCCATCTCTACACAGAAGAGATCCGCTAACAAGATTTTTATTGACGGAGGGGACATAATGCATGTTCTTCAGCCGCACGATCTTTCCCGAAGTAAACTTCAGATCGACCGTTCCAACACCACGAACAGAAGCACTTGAACCGTTCCCCATCAGCACGGTTGAAGTCCCTGCGGTCTGATAAGACGAAAACATGGAAATATCACCGCATACATGCACATTAGCACCCGTGTCAATTAACCAATCAGGAGAATGACATACTGAAAGAATAGTGGGAAATATACCATACCCAGCATCCTTCATGTGAGTGTCTCCAATGACAACATTAGCGGTCTTGCCGCCTTTTCCAGGATGACGCTTGTCATAGCGATTAGGGCAACTGGGAGCCCAATGATCAGGATCCCCACACACATGACAAACACCTTTCTTCTTGTCATTCGTCTTCTTGAAGTTCTTGTGCTGCACAGCCTTGTTCTTCCCATCAAACTTTGCTTTACCATCAAACTTGCCCTTGTTCTTGAACTTGTGGGGCTGGAAGTTCTGCTTCTGCAGATTGGCACTAGATCCTCCCTCAATAGCTCGAGCACGTGTGTCCTTTGCTCTCGCCTTTTCTTCCACATCAAGAGTACCAATGAGAACCGGAACGGAAAACTCCTATCTCTTATGCTTCAGTAAGGTAGCAAAGTTCCTCCATGAAGGAGGAAGCTTAGTGATGATACCTCCGGCAACAAACTTGTCCGGTAGCATACAATTGAAGTGCTCAAGTTCTCTAGCAAATGACTGTATCTCATGAGCTTGCTCAACCATGGAGCGCTCTTCAGTCATCCTGTAATCATAGAATTGCTCCATGATGTACAACTCAGTGTCAGCATCCGAGACCCCAAACTTGGCCTCGAGTGCGTCCCACATATCTTTTCCATTGTCAATTGACGCATACGCATCAACTATGTTCTCACCAAGAACACTCAAGAGAGCAGCCTTAAACAAAGTACCCATTTTCTGAAAAGCTTGTTCCTGTTGGGCATCATGCACCCCTTCAGGTTTGCCAAGAGTGGCGTCATAGCAACTCATGGTTTGAAACCATAAGACTGCTCTCACGCGCCACCTCTTATAGTGGATACCCTCAAACATGGGAGGTATCATGGAAGCAGCAAAACCACTTGGTGTAAATTGCCTACAATAAGGTTTTTGGATTGTTGGAATTATGAGCAATTTACCGTATAATTTTATTAACAGAAATACTAGATAAAGCACGACTAGTATAGCAGTGATAAAACAAGTCATGCGATTTGACAAAGAGAAGATAAACAGCATCTTCATATATGAACTGTAACTAAACACATCTAGAGCAGACAGTATAGCAAGTTGCATATATGAAACAGAGTCTAACATATCTAGGGCAAACACTAGAACAAGGAACTGTAGCAGGGCCTCTAATAGAAAGAGGAAGAACGCATACGGGACAGCTGCAGCAGAAGCGCTGGCCTTGGGGTCGGTGTCCTCGCCAGCCATGTCGTCGAGGAGGTTGTCGACGTCGGGGAAGTAGTAGTCGGAGTCCGGGGCGTCCGTGACGAAGAAGTCAGTAGTCGCGTGAAGCGCTCCCCAAAAACCTTATCACCCTTCTCCCGTACAGGACTCAAAGAGGTGCGGTTTCGTAGGCCTACTGTCCCGACCTACGGTGCACGCCGCAAGCCGGAAACGAGGGAGACGAAACGAACAGGCAGCAGGTGAAGTGGTGCGCCGTTCGTATTCAATCTCCACTACAGCAAAAACGTGTCAGACATCGGCTCATTCCCGCGGCACGGCGCGGCGTGGCGGCGGCGGAGGAGCGCGCGTGGATGTCCCTCTTGTTCTCATCCTCATACATGTGGAGAAAGAGCCTCCCTTATAAAGAGGTCTAACTCCCTCTAAACTAGCAATGTGGGACTAAACTTTAGTTCCACCTCTTGCCTTGCACGAATGGGCTGCGTGGGCCTCTAGGATTTATTAGGAATTTCTGAAACTGCTATTGGGCTAGGCCCAAAATAGACAAAATTCCAGCTGTGGGGATGTACCAAAGAAAACCATATAATAAATTTCTTCTGCTAAATATAAAAATGTTCAGTTAGTATTTTATTCCATGTCCCTACCTTTCATATATGTATATGTTGTATATATGCATCAATTGGTGTCGATTGCAACTATCCAAAGGAATTATATTTCAAAACATCTGGATCTTTGGCTTATCTTCATGTTACATGCATGCAACATTTTGTGGGGAACCTTTTTTCGCCTTCAGCATTGAACTAGTTAGTACTAACTACTAACTACACTAATCCCCTAAAAAACTTCTAGTACTACCTCCGTCTCGGTGAATAAGTCATTCGCGTAGTTCTAGATTGACGATTTAATTATCTAAATATGTATTATATGTGATAAAAAATATATATTTAAAAACTACATCCGTGTAGAAATCTAGTGATATAATTTTCATGACATATAACACATATTTAATTCCTCAAATCGATGACCTAGAACTACGCAAATGACTTATTCACCTAAACGGAGGTAGTAACTACTAAGTTTGCATAATCTCAAAGGAGGCTAGATTTTTTTGGAGAACATGGAGGAGGAAATAAAATATAATTGGCATAACAGAGGAGGCTACAGTACGCTACTGTGATCCTCTTTGCCTTTGCATGATATTAAGGGCAAAAACCCGCTTCGCAGCTGCATCTTACATCGTACATTTTGCTCTTCCGTACGAGTCCTAAAAAAATTCTAGAAGAAATTGAGGTACTTGTGTGGCTAACTGGATTTATTGCCTCATACTAAGCTTACTTGATAATTGTCATCGAAAGGTAAGTGTGCAGTTTTCTATGGTTTGACAGTGAAGCTCGGAGGCACATATAAAAGTGAAGGATGCACCATTATTGTGGTGATTAGAATTGGAGAAACCCCACAAGGGCAGGCGATGTTTTACATCTGTAGCACACTATGCCGATATGAGATCATGCTAGAGATGATATGTTCCAAGACACTGGATGGTTGTGAGAGTAGTCGATATATATGCATGAAACTAGATTTTATTTTGTGATTTTTTTAGTTAGTGGTTGGGTGCTTGCCTGAATTCCAGAAGGCAAGATATATGCTTATTTTCACGGTTCAGGTATCAAGTTCCACATACAAAAGCAGGACAATACAATAAGTCGTTATAATTTTGTTATTGAGTAAACAATCAAGGCTCAAAATCAAATTGAATTTACATTATCTCATAATAGAATTTCCATGTCGTTGTAAATTTGGCGAAGTTTGAGTTCTTTATGGCTAGTTGCTTCGTGCATTTTTGTTCTCGAGGCTCCAATTACAAACTAGACGCACATACACACAAACTCACTTTGGCTGGATTCCCAGTCCAAGCTTTATTTAGAGGTCATATCATTCTAGATCAATCAAAGTCACTCCTCACATTTCTTCAAGAAAATAGTACTCCTTCATTTGCTAATACATGCCTACTATGAAAAATACACTTTGGAACTATAGAAGACCACCAACAGTAATCGAGGCAAAAGTTGATGGCGTTGCCTTATACTAGCAACCCATGGTTTAACTACTTGGCACTCGCATGCATGGAGTGGATTATAATGAACATGCTCAGCAACTCCCTTCCTCACGCCTGTTCCATTTCCATTAATTTGCCTGCACCCTATTAATTAACTCGACAAACGAGAAGACAAGATGGCTTGCAAAGCAAGCATTGATTTTTACTTTGATACCTGTAATTTGAGTTTGTGGCCTACTATATAGAAATGGAGGGAGTAGGAGAAATCTATACATTACAAATATAGGAAGTTAAATATTGTGTGAGACTGACCCAATCACAACACCACGTTTGACCTGATTTTTGGGCCTACTTGTCAGGTTTTTTTTGTGTCAAATAGCTAACAACATTCGATTTGTGTAAAGGTTATATACATATACTTGTTTTCTTAGGTGAAATGAAAAGTTATAGTTACTCCTAGAATTAAGTTGTCGTGAAATTTACTCCAAATTGCGATGCAACAACATATCTTCATTGAAAGGAGGAGATTAGAGACAAAAATGCCATTTGTTTGTATTCCTACTTCTTAAATGCAGAAAGAGATTACTTGATCCCGAAGGAAAATAGTACACATAAGAAGTGCAAATCTCCTTTTGGTAATTGTACAAAAAAAGGAAGAACGAACTATGGACATGATTTCTTTACTCTAATCAACATCTTCCAAACTCTGGTACTAGATCCATGATCTGTCATAGATTATTTCCGCAAACCTATATGCAATCCTGAAGAAAGTCGAGTTTCTACCGCATTTTAAACTCAAGTTCTGAGGTAAATACACTGGTGGTGCCTGAACTTGTTATCGATGTTCACTTTAGTGTCTGAACTTGAAAAATACGCCGAACTGATTCTAAAATTTGACACGAACGTGCAAATACGGTGCTAATCCTGCTCGCAGACATAAAATTGCGTCGACGTGGCACTGACATGGCGTGCGGCCCACTTGTAGGTACAAAACAGAATTACTTGAGTACTATATGACCCTATGACTAGTGGGCCCGCCTGTCAGTAATTAGTAAGAAAATTAACATAAAAATGTACTGGACAGGCATCGAACCTGTGACCTGACACTTGGGGAAAATTTCGCTCATCATTCCACCAAACATATTTCCATGTCAACATCAGCCCCTCATGCTTAATGTATTTGAACCGAAAACTCCTGTATACATAAATGGGTTGCAGCCTGTGGCCCATTTACCGCATGCTATTTTTTCAATGTAAAAAGTATGTCAATAATAATATTAATAATTATTTTCTAAAAATAGTACTCCCCCTGTCCCATAATGTAAGACATTTTTTGACACTACACTAGTTTCAAAAAATGTCTTACACTACGGGACGAAGGGAGTATTTTCTAAATAATAAGTTCATATTTCTAAATATTACAGGAATATTGTTTAGTAATTTATTTTATTGTATACGGTACACATCTATATTTTTTTATATAGATTACCACTCATGCCAAGTGGTTACACCTCTATATATTTACTTTGCGTGCACACAGATTTTTTGTGGCATGCGGTAATTTCTCATAACACATGAATATTTGAATCTTAATTTTATTATTATGATTATTATTTACGTTTTTTTACATTTTAAAAAAAATAACGTGTGCAATATGGGCCACTGGCTGCAGACCATTTCAGGACACAGGAGTTTCCGTCTCAATATATTTGGATTGAGGTGCCTATTGTAACATTAAAACTTGTTTGGTGTGGTGGCTAGCGCGAGCAGCAACCAATAGTCTTGGTGCTGGTTCGATCCCTGTCAAGTGCATTTTCCATTTTATTTTTGCTAAGGTACTGACAGGCGGGCCCATTAGTCATAGAGACATATAGTATTCAAGTTATTATATTTCGTAGTTATAAGTGGCCCCACGCCATGTCTATGACACATCAGCATATACGGTGCCACGTCGATGCTCAAGTGCATTTTCCATTTTATTTTTGCTAAGGTACTGACAGGCGGGCCCATTAGTCATAGAGACATATAGTATTCAAGTTATTATATTTCGTAGTTATAAGTGGGCCCCACGCCATGTCTATGACACATCAGCATATACGGTGCCACGTCGATGCACTTTACGTCTAGGAGTGTGATTAGCACCGTATATGCGCGCCCGTGCCAAGTTTTAGAACCAGTTCGGCGTATTTTTCAAGTTCAGGCACTAAACTGAACATCCATGGCAAGTTGAAGCACCACGGTTGTATTTACCTCTTTTCCTGATCCAGAGGTCAGCGCATGAGAAATCAATCTCAAGCAAGCGGCACGAAAACAAAATCAATCGGCGCGCCCGGGGCAACACGATATGCCATACGAGCTGCGGAGTTGAGCGATCGGTGCTGGAGGGCAGAGCAGCGTGCGGCGGAGAAGTGTATTCGGCTGAAGGCGGCACCGCCACTCTTCCGGGATTTTTTTCTTCTGGTAGCTGAATGATCGGGACGGTAGCCACCAGAGGTTGAAAAAAAATTACCCTTGAGGAAATGACTAAACAGCCCTCGACCATGGACGGCCAGATATGCTTGGTACTCCGGTGTATGGTTTTGGAGTACCAGGGTACTGTAAAAGAGCTCTGATGCATTCATTTGTGAAGGAAATTCCATGGATGGGTGGATTTCATCTGGCAGTTCCTTCTCTTCTTTTGATTTTTGAAATCGAGGCTTTCGACGGCCTGCTGGTTGATATGTAGAAGATGATAAATGGACACTGTGGTCCTGCTGGTATATTGTTGTTGCTGCTACTGTGATCAATTCATGGGCTTATGTTTTAGTAGTTTCTAAGAGGCATTACTGCAAGCGTATCGTTGCTCAGTGACAAGTTTAGAATGACTTTGTCAGTCAAGTCTGATCTGTAGTACTTTACACACATCTGAAACAAAAATGTATTTTGCACTCATGGCCTAAATAATGTAAATGGAAGGGAACAGTTTGGTCTTCCTTTCTGTGTACATTTCTTGGCCATCCTATGTACAAATGCTATACCAAGAAGCCATTTCACTAATCTAATCCTACTGGTACTGGGTGGATGTATATTGACACACACACCTAATCAAACCCTGAGAACAGACGCTGCATTAACCACCACACGTCAGTCACTAGCACTAGCAGCACAACAATCAGTACAGTTACTAAGCTCCCACGAATTGGAGCGTTCTGGTTAATCGTGGTTGGGGGTCCACCTGTCATCTGGTTTTTCAGTCAGTTATTGGCTAGGTTGGCGCTCGGTGACCCCAAAGACCGTGTCCACCCTCCTGAGTCCTGTCATCCCATCTCTCTTCTCCTTCTCCTTCCGGACGCCAATCTAGGATTTGTGACCGCCGTCAGCCTAGCTCCGGCCGGCACGGCAGATATTGTCTACGGCTTTTCCTTGGCCGTTGTCAACCCCGCCGACATCCATCACACAATCTGAGGTTGCTCGCCGCCTACCCCTTCATCCATAGGTTTTTGGCTACCTAGAGGTTCCCCTATTCACCATCCACTCCGCTGCTCCGACTCCCACTGGCCTGTCCCCCTTCATGTACGCGACACTGAAGATGGCCGACTAGAATAGTGGCAGGACAGGCAGCCCCGTCCCTATCTTCCCCCATGACCCTGCTGCCAAGGATAGCTTCCCACGCCACATGTCCTTCGGCTCCGCTTTAGGGGCTGGGGCTCATCCTTTACTGAGGGCGGGGGACCTGAACAAGCCGTCAAAGTTGGCACTTGAGTTTGAGACAGCGGCCGAGACCCTGGTGCTCGGAAAGAATCATATCTTGGATAGGACCGGGGGGCGTGGGGCATTATTCCTACACTTGGGCAATGCTGCCACCTCACCGCGCCCAGACAAAGACAGAGATTCCCTAAAACTAGCCTAGACCAAGACACCTATGTCGTTGTACGCCAAATCCGTGTTACAGGTCATCGTGAGGCTCAAGAGCCCTAATGAAACGATGCTAATGAGACCAACGAGTTGCTAAAATTTAATGTTTGTCTTTTTCCCCAGTCTTGGGGACTACAATACTAGTTCATATAAACTTCATTTGTATATCTGTTGTGTACATCCTCAATTGCAAAGACCAGAGACTATTGTGCGGCTGTATTTGCTTGATACAGCCATGATGCTCAAATCAAAATGCTGCTAATCTCTTTTCTCCATTATTATTTGCATATAAAATAATGTTAAGCTAGGTACGTGCAAAATTTCCTATGAAAAATTAATGCATGTCCATAAACTTAGGCACGGCATTTTTGTTTAGGGCTCATAGGCAACAACAAAACACATTCAGGGAATTAACTCCTATTAATTAATGCCTTCCCGCATATGGAAAAGAAAACTCCTATTAATATCTTCTAGCTAGCTGGTCGAAATATATTGCTTTCTGTTGTATATGAAGGCCCAAAGCACGCAGTTACCTACCGGTGGCTCCCATTGATGCACATGAAAAAAGGAGAGAAGTGTGGAACCTCTTCTGTTTGATGGGAATGAGAGGGATCAGAAACTATATTGGCTCATTGCGTCCATCTGGACGAAGGATGGGTGTCCTTTTTGCAGAGTGTTCCGCCACAGAATTTGCCAAGTCAGATCAGGCTTGAATTTATTTGCTACAATTAGCTGCATATCTGTTAACTTCTGTAGATTCCCATGAAAAATACGCGATGCAGAAAATTGCCTCGCGCCCCGTCATGTTCTGTTGGTGAGGCATGGCATCAAATACCGTTTGTTGCACCCAAAGCATCAATTGCTCAAAAGGTGTAGGCTACACGCACGAGAACCTTCTGCAAGGACAATGTCACATGAACATATGTGTCTGGTACTTGAAGTAAGCTAGGTACTAGCTCTGGACATTATGGGTTTCCAATTGTCCAGATCTCACATCAATGTATGAAATATCTAAGCCAAACTCTTTCTGAAATCACAAAAATAAATTAAAAAAGTATTTTGGCAAAACAACTAAGAACTGTCAACTCAAATTATTTCAAGGTCGCGTTCATGGATAGTTTTGCGGTAATGGACAATGCACGTAGGAATACCCAATAAGGTAAAGTGTCAATGACGTCTAATACTTTGACACGGCTACTCCACAGCGTTCGGGAAGAGTATGTCCGAACATGGATTTGGCGATCTAGTGGTCGACCCAAGTATTAACTTCCGTGTAACTCAAGCCCTTCGTGTTGTTTTAGACAATTGCCACTGGGAAAGGTGAACTGGCTCCTGGGTGCATGCCGTCAATGGACAAACAGTAATAAACTTAAAAACACGTAACAATTTGAGTTTTATATGTGCTCGTCACAAGTTTTCAATGGAACTTCTGGTGCCATAGGGAATATACAATTTTTTCTGAGGAAACAACTTTTGTATGAGCTAGACTTCTTTTACATAGGGTGTGAAACTCATTTTTTGATGAAAATTTGCAAGGGCTCGAACATTTATAATTTTATATATGTAATGTGAAGAAAATAGGACTTGAAGCATTTATATATGAAACCTTCATTGGTCATGATGGCTGCAAAGATATTGTATGGTGTTTGATAAGAAATAAATTTCTTTCCCCTTACATGCCTGGCCTTTGCTTCAGCTGCTGGAGGGAAGGGAGACGGCTAAGACAGTATATGCACATATGTAGAATCACCAGCGAATTTCTTCACTTTAGTGTTCGTCCCCTTATTTTTTTTCTTTGTTTTTTCTCGGTCTTTGGGACTACTGTACAGGTACACAAGCTTGCCTGTACATTATAAACTCATTTTGTATATTGGTTGTGTGCATCCTTAATTGTAGAGCCATGCAAAAAAAATCCTTAATTGTAGAGCTCGGAGAACTGAACTACTGCACGGTTGTATTGGCTTGGTATGATCATAAATTCAGTAAAGCCTCCGATATAAATGAAATAATTAAACCTGCGGTAAGGGTGCTTTAATAAACCACTGCTGTTTGCGCCTAAAACATCTTTCTTCTTTTATTGTTTGCATGTAGGAAAAAGTAGTATAAAGAAGGTAGGTGCGAAATTCCCCACAAAAATACGTACGTGCAAAATTAATATTTGTCCATAAACTTAGGTGTGACATGTTTTTTTTACTGATATCGTATACAAGAACAAAATGCATTCAGGGAAGTAACTCTCCCCGTGAAACCCCTATTAATGTCTTCTGGCTAGTAAATAGAAATAAGTGTTTTCCGCCGCACCCCCAACGCTCAAAACACCCAGTTAGTTACTCCCTCCGTCCCATAATGTAAGACGTTTTTTCACACTACACTAGAGTCAAAAAACATCTTACATTATGGGATGGAGGGAGTAGTAGTTACCAGTGACTCTCGTAGAGGCACCTGAGGACAACAGAGAGAGAAGTGAAGTGTGTGGATCGTTGTTCGTGGGAAGGAGAGGGGTCAGAAACTAGATGGGTTCTTCTTGTTCATCTGGACGATACAACTTGGAGTGTTGCAGATCAAACCGGCACATATCTTCATGTGAAGGATACAATTCTTGAGTACAAGACAATTCAGGCTTGGAAAATCTTCTGGTTCTGTTACGAGCAGACAAGACAGCTTGCTGTTACATGAACATGGGTGTATGATATACCAAGAGGATTGGTCACTAGCTCTGGGCATCTTGGGTTTTCTATTCAAATTTGACATCAATGTAGTACAGAAAAGCTGAGCCAAACAATTTCTGAAATCACACAAATTTAAATAAATCAAATTGCGCTTTGGCAAGTACAATGTTGGACTCAACTCAATCATTTTCAAGCTGTGGTACTGGATAGTTTTGAGGTAATGGATGGTGAAGTAAGCATACATAAATATCAAGCACCATTCATAACTGATATATAACTCCTATAGCTAGTGTCAATGTTACTCCAGCTGTTTACATAACTACAAAAGAAGCCACAACAGCTAGTAACCAAAACCTTGAAACTTGCAGGTAAGGGATAGATTGCCAAGTTTGCTGTTTCGGGCAGACAACAAGCCATACAAAACCAACTCTTAGGAGGGCATCAATAACACGATGAGCACAATAGATGGTAAATGACACCTCTTACAATATTACACCTAACTGATACATTGCCAAGTTCTCAGTTTCAGGTAGACAACAAGCCATACAAGACCACGACGTAGGATGGCATCAGTAACCCTTGTCCACAATAGTCACAGGACTGACCAAAGGGATCAATCACAGACAAAATGTGAAGATTGTTTCTACAAGCAAACCTGTCACAATGATAATCAACTATGACCCAAATCTAGCATTTGGAGAAGCCCTACTGTCAAACTGTAGCCGTATGTGTTGTTGCCTCAAGTCCACATTATATGTGCATAAATGGACAACAAATCTCAAACTGCAGTACTTTAGCATTGAGAACAAAGAATTTGGCCAAGTTAACCAGCCTCTCGCCCAAGATGGGCACACTTCAACAGTACTTCCTTGAGAGTGTGACAACATTCAATAGGACCTTGGGGGTTAAGAAGATAGCGACTTCTCATAGTCCATTGAAGAGATGATGGAAAATAGTGGCAAAAATTTACTGAAGTTACGCATTAGAAAGAGTAACTTCCACCCTGTTGGGAATATTGATTATTAGGAAAGACGAGATAGACTAGGATTTGTTCCTGCCTTGTCTTGTACTCCAAGTTGGTCATTGTACTCCTATATATATGCCCATGAGACTCAAGCAATACAATCAACTATTCTATCAATCCTCTCTCTCCTTTCTAACATGGTTTTACGGTACATCAAGTCAATACTACAACAAATTGTCAGTGTTTGGATGGCTCGGATGAGGCAGTACTAAATTTTCAGTAGTATATATCACGTAGAGCTTTGGACATTTTTCTGTGTTTGGATGGCTCAGATGTGGCAATAGTACAACAAATTTTCAGTACTATATATTTTGTAGTCGGGGGCCTTTTCGATAGGTCACTGTTTATCAAAACCATGGGCAGGTTCCCGAAATACGAGTGGAGGGCATAACTAGAATTCCACGTGTTCATTCCTCATTCCCATGCCAAGAAGCAAAACCTAGCATGCTAGCAAAACAGAACCAATAGCATCTAATTTACCACATCATCACATGCCCACAGATATAAGGCCTGCCGTACTACCCACAAATCTACTCCTACCACATGCTCACAAAATTGAAGGTAAATCGAGTAGAGAGTGATTGAACTTACAACCATCAATGGAGCAAGGAGGAGGCGCGGAAAAACTCGGGGAAGAGGAGGAAGAAGGATTGCCGCCACCGACCGGAGAAGATGTGCCGCTTACCTGCTCATTTGTGAAGAATCTGCCCGGGACAAGGAGCTCGAAGGGGAGGAAATGGTGATGGGCGTTCTGGCGGTGAGCGGAAGGAGGATAAATAGGTCGACTGTTTCGGAGGGAGGTGAGCCAATTCCTCTCGCCGTTTTCCTGGGAGACGCACGCGAGCTCGCGCCATATTGCTGCATGCATGAGCTCGGTGCCGCGTTCCCCTCCCTTGCATGTTGAGAGTCTGGCTGAGAGGAAACAGCTGATTCGGCGTTCATAGTGGGCCTGGTTGGGAGGTGCTTTAAATTCCGTGTGGGCCAAAATTTTGATACAGGACAGCCACCCAAACAATCCAAAGTCGCATCCCCAAGGCCTGTATGACTAGTATGCACGCAACCAAACAGGTCCTAGGCGGCACCATACATGCTTGCATAAGTATGGGATCAAAACGTTCAACTACTTTTACTTTCCATACCCAGAACCTTGTGTAAAGACTATTGACACATTTGGTCTGGGGAATCGTCAAGTCTTCTAATTCCTTCGCTTTCTGAAATGACATCTGGCATTTGGTAAGACAATCACGTATTCCATAACGTCGTCTTCTGATAATATGGGTTTACAAAACTGAAAACGTCTGGTCGAAGCTTATTAGAAAACCGGAAGTCAGACGCTCGGACCAAACGAATCACGTATTCGGTAGGGAAAAATGGGTTGCGGAGCTTCCCAACACCAGAACCCAACACGTTATGTGAGCACGAACCAAATGGGTTGTATGTGTTGTTTTATCATTCTGTCGAATAGTGGAAGCGGGGATTAGGATATTATAATAGAAAGAAGTCACGCATTTGATCTAACCTATTGCTTGTGCGTACATAGATAACATGACACTGATTGTGAATACCATGACTTACTTAAACAGACTTCGGCATGTCTTGCCTGCAATCACCACCAAAGGTAATGCTACATGAACCTAGCTACTGTAAAGTTAATTATATCATCCAAAAGGTAGCATTTGTATGGTAATAAAAGACTAGTAGGGTCGTGCCACTGTACATTCAGGGTAAAGAAAATCTTAATTCTACTAACAACCGAGAAATTTTGATACATCTTGAATAGTAGATAGAAAAGAAATCTAGCTTTTAATTAATGTCTTACAAAAAAGTTTAATTAATGTCTTACAAAATTTTGATAACAGAAGTACTCAGAATCTCATGATATAAGAGGTAGCCTTGCTTACTTCCCCATACCACTTCCAGTATCCATATATGCATGAGACTGCAACTAGTAGAAATTGAAGTTAGAAAGAAGATAACTAGAGTTTAGAGTCTCGCTGATAGGACTGAGAGACATCAGAAATACATGCCGAATGTGTAGGATGTGTATGATCAGATAATACCTAAAGAACTTTAGCACTTCGTCCAGATGGTGTACCACCTATTACCCAACCAACTCACAAGAACATATTAGCATTACAAGCCAACTCTTCTTATCCACCGTGACTTTTCTCGTTTGCCTCCACAACCTTCCTCTTTCTTTTGGCAAAATAACCCAACTCAGCTTCAGTCTTACTAATCTCAGCACCTCCCATGGACTCTCTGTAGGATGTATAGCATTAGATAAAAATGATTCTGCATCATGGCTTTCTTCGTGATCATGCGCATACGAGTCTATGCGTCAGACTTTGTTAAAGAAGCTGAGGGTGTAAAGAATCTGAGACAAGAGTTTGTGCTTCCTTTTTTAGGATTAGCAAAGACCTATAAGAAGATTTGAGATTTTGATGAATATGGTTTGCTTTCTGGCTCGAGTTTTATTTTAATTTCCTCTGTTCAATAAAGTTATATCGTTGCATTTCAATTTGCAATAAATTGCAGAAGCCACAAGAGTTGTTGTTATTTTTTTATTTCACGTACATAACAACAACTCTATATTGAGGCAATCTTTACCCAAACTGAGTCTGCTAGCATTTGACACAAAAACTGACATGTAGATGTAGGTCCACAAATCAGGTTTGACATGGCATTGACTTGCCACATAGGACAAAGAAATAACAATTTGATTTTTAATTTCCTCTGTTCAATAAAAATATATCGTTGCATTTCAATTTGCAATAAACTGCAGAAGCCACAAGAGTTGTTATTGTTTTGTTTCACGTACATAACAACAACTCTATATTGAGGCAATCTTTACCCAAACTGGGTCTGCTAGCATTTGAGGCAAAAACTGACATGTAGATGTAGGTCCATAAATCAGGTTTGACATGGCATTGACTTATTGCCACATAGGACGTGATGTGGCCTCGTGCAATTTTTGTGTTGTGGCAGGTCAACCCCTTCGAATGTGCGCGCTAGGCATTTGTCATGCATGGCAAGTCCGAGTCACTTTAGATCTAATTGATATGCATAACATAACATATCTAACATATCACACAGACATGTGTCATGCGTGGCATGTTTGAGTCATGTTGGATCCAACTGATAAGGGCAACAGGTCAGATCTAGCATCACACAACTAACTGCTAAAGGTGTAGGTTCGAGTGAATACCCGATCATGTTATGTGATTTAGAAAATCTTATGGTTATTTATTACACCGAGCGTTAAGACTAGGGTTCCCTGCAACGTTTACTCTTCCATACTGAATTATACTTACTAAATTTTCTTAATTGATTCTGTTGATTCTGAACATTCAATTTCGGAAATTATAATCCTTCCTAGAGTATCCATCTCATAGTGTTATTACTGGGGCCATGATATCGAGAGAACGTATCCCGTGCACCAGACGGACTGGTGCACCAGGTGCTCCGTTCGTACATCAGCCCTTGGATTAAAAACAGGGGGATAGGATGCGGTGCAAAGGGACCTACTGGTACACTTTGCAAAACAGACCTTCAAGTATAGCTAAATAGAGCGAACTGACCTCCTGTTCTGAGTTCGTCGATCCCCCCTTCCATCTGGTGTGCCAATGCCTCGAGATAGGGTAAAGAGAAATCGGGCGACCTGCATCTCTCTCTCCATGTCCTTCCCCTCCCTCCCTCTCCCGGCTTCCGGCGTTGAAGCACCACGAGCCCAGGATCCAAATCATGTGGTCCACCGGCGGCTCGCCACGATTGTGTCTACCTAGCGACGAGGTGGTGTAGCTCCGAGGATATTGGCGATGCGGCTAATTAGGAGCCAGCCACCATCATTTTACTGCTAAAGGATCCGCGGTAGGAGCTCCAAATTTGGTTCTTCTATTATGCACATACAGTCTATTTTTCCAATCCCTTCAGTTTCCCCAATTTGTTTGAAACCAATGGCATCTCGATTGAATAGTATGAGCACTAAATCTATTATCTGAAATCAAGTTCACTGCAGTCCGTATGAAACAATTTCAGAAGATGTAGTAAAAACTAGTAATGCTGGCCGTGTGTGAAACCCGAAGAACTAAGAAGGCTGAAGAAGCAAGATTCAGTAGATCAATGATATGATTGTAGGGTACAGAGTAGAGACACAAGGACCAAATAACGGGGAAGGGACGGAACAGAATGTGCATACCACAACTTTCACCAACAAAATCTTCATATTCAAAGATAACATGCAGGGCCTTTACCATGGAATCAATGTGCGACATCCAGTTTTAATGGAAAATTCTTACCACAAATTATAGCCGAGAGTGGAGAAAATAGATGAGGGGATGTGCTCTTTCTGTTCTGATTTGCATATAGTTTTCATGTGCGCTTGATAATTTTATAAGTAAGGTTTGTACATGAAGGGACTTGATGTGCGTGTGATAAAATGATTACCTGGGAGCCTGCATACATGGCAAGAGTAGGTTAATTACTAGTTGTTCATGTGTTGTTCTTGGACATGAACTACTAATGTATTGTGATCTTGTTATCCACTTTAATTTGTCGTTTACAATGTTCCTCAATTTGTCTTTCCGCAATCACATTGTTGCTTTTCTCTGACGTAAAAATCTGGATGTGTGCTGCTTTGTTGTAGGTTACTCCAGTTCTGCCGAATCCTATCATAATTACCCAGCAAGAAATATGGTTGATGTAGTATGTCTCATTTTCAAACATATTTGTAGCTGGATGGCAGTCCAGCAGTAGTGAATTGATGAAAATCTTGACATGACCCATGCCTGAAGTTCGAGAAATATCTATGGCTGACTTTGTATATGATGGACTGAAATAGGATATGTAATATTTAAGTTGTATCAAAATCTTTATTGCTTTTCAAGTAGCAGTATTACTCTGCTGTAGATTGTATACGAAGGCATGTCTCATCATCTTTTATACACTGGCCTGACTGGCCTTTTTTCTTTTAAACTGTGCATAACACCTAAGAAAATTGAAAAGATGTGTTCTTGTATCAGCTTATGTAGTTGTTGCATGATTGCTCATTGCTGAATTTGGCAAAGAAAAAAAAGCAAAATTTTCATATAATTTAGTTTTCATACTATTGGAAAAGCTCAACAGATCACTAAGTATCAAAGAAGCAACTTTGTTATGGCAGAGATGACATTTTCTTACTTCCACACCTATTTTACCTGAGAATACAGGATATGGCATCACTGAAGTGATGAAACTTCTCACATGACCCAAAACTCAATGGACTGATGAAACTTCTCACATGACCCAAAACTCAATGGACTGACAATATAATGTGTAATGCTGGAAATGTATGAATATCTCTACAGTTAGGACACAAATTCTTGAGCTCCATAATACCAAATCTTTACATATGGGAACATCATAAGCATTTCATAAAGTGCACAAGCACTGCCCATCTAAACTACAAAAGCCCCATATTACATGATTTATCTCTGGAAAATCCTTCTTTTAAGATCGACCTCAGGAAAGATTATGCCTCAGACGATATGTTCTCTGATCGAATAATATCGCCCAACTTGAATCCTAGATGGATAAAGGAGTAATCTTCATCTTGCGGGTGCACTGACACCCAACTGATAGCTGCCTTCCCTCTTCATTCCACAAAGATAGGATTTGGCAGTCTGTTTCAACAAGCACCTTAGTCGTGAATGAAATACTTACATAATTTCTCATGGCTCAGTCTATTTTCTCACTGATGATGTCTTGGGGGTCCACAACCTTACAACAAGAGGCAATGAAATTAAATGAGTTCATTCATGTCAGCTTGGGAGGATCACTTCAGTAATTAATACATCAGTGCCCGAGGTACCTTGCCGATGTACTTCTGACCAAATAATCATTGGTTCATTGTTGTAAACCAAGTGTAATCCACATGCAAGACAACATGAGAACTTTCGGAAAAAAAATCTTCATGATTTTTTCACAGAGCAGTTGTACTAATATTTTACCTTGATTCAAATGAATGGAAGTTTGGGCTCTACTCCAGTGGTTGTTGGTTGACTGCTCTTCTTAGTCAGAATCCTTGCTTGAAATTGAGGATAACCAGTTTTTATTTTAACAAAGGATTTTTACCAGACTGAAGAAACCGGCAAAGATATTATTGAACCATTCACACCAAGGCCACATGCTTGCAGGAAACGGGACAACATCTGAAATTCTAAACAGAAAACCTGAAACTCACAATTTTGTTGAAATGAAAATAGAGGCAAGATCATGAGGGTCGACATCTGCTACATCTTTCAATGAGAGAACTCTGAAACTCACAGTTTTTATTTTAACAAAGGAAGTTTGTTTGGCCTATCATGGTTTCCCTGTTTAAGGAGTATATAAGGAATGAGAGAACTCTGAAAACCAAAAATACGCCATGTTTATCATAAAAAGAAGATAAAACTTAACCCCGATTTCTAACAAAATAACATGCTTTGTTTTGCTTCATCATCAATGAGGGAGGTTTCCAGGGACTGCCTGCAAACAATAGGTTTTTTTTTCCTTGAAAAAATGATTTGAAAAGGAAATCCCATGTTATTATCTGGGGTAAATAAGGCTATTCATGAACACAATCAGGCCCGAAGCTCCCATATACTCCTACAGGTAAGGATTCCTCTGAGTAGGAAACAAATCGTCGATTCCACTGTAATCTTTAAGACTACAAATATTATAAGCCTTTTTTCACTTCTCCTACAGCATAAAAAGTAGTGCTACTCACAATCCAAATAGCGAAGCACTTCCGTCAAATCGTAGCCCGCAACGGCGACGCCGGCGGCGATGCCAAATCAAAAGCATGTACCATCGGCAGTGCCAAGTCCTAACCAGCACCGTCGTGTAGAGGAATAGCTGATGTGAAAGAGGTGGAGGGAAGGGGGAAGTGGGATCGCACCGAAGGTGGTTGCCGCCATCGAGTTTGGAGTTGTGCGGAAGAGATCTCGCAGCACCATGGATCACAGCTCGACGACTTGTGGTACAGAAAAACGAATCCCACGGAGAGAGGAACAGGAGATGGGGAAGAGACAGTATGTTTGTTGAGGACCACTTACGCATTTCAATGATTCTGCAAGGTCCAAGACATAAAATGTATCAATAGCCCTGATTGTGATAAATCGCTTCCATCTATTCTCTATCCACTGGACCAGAATCTATCGGTGCATCCGTTGCACTAGTTCAACCGGTGCACGGGATACATTCTCATGATATCGATACACCATTAGGTCTCAGATCTTGGTTGGGATGGGTTCACTCTTGAAAGAACATGCGGTGCCCCCATGTTTGGTTTTGGTAATTGATGACAATCTCTATGGATTAATGGTTGCCTTGAGTTATATTTGAAGGATTTGTCCATAGGCATTTCTTGAAGTTCATGTGTTGGTTTCAAGAAGTTTATGTGGTGATCAAGGTGTTATTAAGGAATTATCTAAAGATTGGTCGTGTGAGAGTTGAGCTTATTGCAAGCATATCTTGGAGAAGAAGATTGTGTGATCATGTATATCTTCAAGACATCATCCAAAAGAAGAGAGTTGAAAAGATTCAAGGTTGATCAAGACTAAGTCAAGAGTGAATCAACTTGATCAACTCACAAAGCGTAGAAGATGTACAGAGAGTGATCAAGCAATCCCATGGTGTGGTAAGCATTGTCAATTACGCTTTGTGTACTAACCCATGATCTTCGTGAGAGTTCTTTGTGGGGTTAGGTTGCGGTGTGCAAGTTCAAGTGAAGCATCATGAAAGAGATCAAATGCTTGAAGCTTGCCGTCCATTGTGGTGACAATGGATTTGTGAAGATGTTGCGGTGTGCAAGTTCAAGTGAAGCATCATGAAGAGATCAAATGCTTGAAGCTTGCCGTCCATTATGGTGACAATGGACTTGTGAAGATGTGCGGAAGAGTGGATCACCCATAATGGAGTATGGGGGAGCAATCAACTAGTCTTCATCGAGCCAACGCAACCAAGAAAGGTGGTCCAACTTGAGGGAGTCAAGATCGTCATCATCTAGCTCAAGTGGACCATGTGCAAGGCAAAGGTTTGCCCTTGGTAGGTTTTCTATTTTACCGGTCTCGTGATGGTAGTTGGGAGACCGGGTTATAGGATCGATTACCGTACTATCAAGGGGGGATCTCGATGAGTAGCTTGATCGTATCATTCGTAGAGAGCTCAAACCATTGCATCCTTGCATCATCTTTCTTGGTTCTTGTTTGGTTCTTCTCTTTGTGAGTTTTGGAGCCTATGGTCATCTTGATGACAAGCTCGAGTTCATCGAAAACGGAGTTCACTCGCATCTTCTATGATGTTTTCGATGTTGGAAGGTTATGCCGGTTCTTCTCGGTTGGAGG
>NW_025225347.1:0-16690 GCF_018294505.1 Triticum aestivum
GGGACTACATTATTTAAGTTGAGATTACATCAAATATGCAAGTCCCATGTCACTGCCAGCATGCACCATGGCACTTGGGGGCTAATGCAAAGTCATTTTTTGCTGACCTTATTGAAGACCCGACTCATCATATCATAATGAGCCAGCCCTTGGGGGCTACCAATTGCTCCTATCAAAAATTCAAGGTACACAAATCTTAATCCATTATATTGAAGGGTTCATTGCTCAGTTGGTAAAGGACAAGACTCTTAACCTTGTGGACGTGGGTTCAAGCCCCATGGTGGGGTTACATCATATGAGGTTATTTTCAATGAAGTATATATAAAGTCCCAGCTCAGTATTGTCTTGCTGAGCCGGCCCTTGGGGGCTACAAGTTGCTGTTCAAATCTACATAATCATATCCACAAAGTCCCTACTCATTATCGCATAATGACCCGGCCCTTGGGGGCTACACTGGTGGAAGTTTTTATGAGCATAAGGCAATTACAAGTCCCAGGTTATTGCAAGCATGACAACCCGGCACTTGGGGGCTACATATGTGGAATATCCAGTTTATGACTAGTGACTGAGATGAACAACCCGGATTTCTTCAAGGTTGCAACATTTATATTGAAGCAAGTCTTAAGCTGTTACTACGATCCCTTCTTAAGACTTGGGGGCTACAGGTGATATGAATATAATGGAGGAACATCTTCAAATTCTCAGTTTTGAGCAAACCAGGAAGATCAATTGTGTGACCCGGCGTTGGCAACAATCATGACCCGGCATCTATAACAATCATGACCGGAATCATCAGTTTTTTATAACCCGGAGATATTGGAAATTATAACTCGGCAAGTTCTACATCTTTAAGCCGACTGAAGATCAGGAAACCAATGTCAGCAAATAGATTATGAAGCTGACCTATTGACCCGGATTTTTCAAAAGAAGTGCCCAGATTTTTTTGGCAAAGTTTGAACATATCTGATAAAGGAGATTTGCTATGATATCATGGACACGCATCCAGGAGGAAATGACAAGGACTTAAGGATGATCAGGTGCCGGCTCAGGAAAACTTCTAAACTGGAGCACAACCTGTCAAATTTGTTCTTGTGTTTATTTTGCAGTATAAGTTTACCATGGATAAATCCAAGCTAAACTGGGGGCTAATGTCGGGGATATACCCCGCAGTATGACCCGGCCGGATATATGACCCGGCTGGAACTTGGCGTTTCATTGGTAACCCGCCGGAGGATTGGCGACTTACGAGTCTGGCGGGTCACTGGCTCACTGGTCTGATGACTCACGAGCCTGGTGACTCACGGATGGCCCCGACGGCGGGTCAGATAGAGGAATAAGCCCAAGGCCCAGAAGGCCGGCTCATGTTATGGTGGGCCGGCTTAAGATGAAAGGCATAAGGAATATTCTCCTACAAAGGAAGCAAGACTAGGACTCCACTTGTAATAGAGTAATCCTAATCCTACTAGGACTAGTCATGTAACCCGCCCCTCCAACTTATATAAGGAGGGCCAGGGCACCCCAAGAGGGAGAGGAAAATAATCTTAATTCTAGACATAAATAGGAGAGCCGGAGAGACGGCGACTCCCTCATGAGCATAATGTGACCTAGCCACAAACAACATGTAGGGTTATTACCGGATGATGTTTCCCGGGGCCCGAAGCTGTCTAAACCCTTGTCTTGTGTTGCGTTTCTCGATTCCGATCAACCCCTCTCAAGTTACCACATAGATGCGTTGGCCTCACGACCAAGTCCTCACACCAGGACATCTGCCGTGACAATTCCACGACACTCTGGGATCTGGTGGGGGATTGCTGGAATTTTGTCTATTTTGGGTCTAGCCCAATAGCAGTTTCAGAAATTCCTAATAAATCCTAGAGGCTCACGCAGCCCATTCGTGCAAGGCAAGAGGTGGAACTAAAGTTTAGTCCCACATTGCAACAAGAACGTCGGGTAACAGATTTCATCTGTCACCCGCATAAATAATTTTCAGCAATAGATCTCATCCACTCCAAAATTATATTATGCAATACCCATACATCTCTATGTATTCTAGATCGCAACCGGCATCTACGCATAGCCTGGCTCATGATGCCACTGTAGGGTAACGCGACAGAAAACAAAAAATTTCCGACCTACGCACCAGCCCAGGACCACTATGGAGACTGCATACATGGTTTGATCTTTTTCGTTACCGACTGGTAGCGCAGCGGGAAGTAGAGTCGATGACGATCGGCGGTGCAGATCCCCGCAGCTAGGATTTACAACCTCCCAACCGCGAGGATGTATACCCTCATCTGCTCCTCAGACAGCCCTCCAGGAGGCGGTCGAACAGCCCCCCGGACGGTGTCGCGGACAGCCCTTCGGGAGGACCTTCGAAACTCGAACGGTCACTCGGACAGCCCTTCGGGAGGACCTTCGAAACTCGGACGGTCACACGGACAGCCCTTCGGGAGGCACTCACGAACTAAGACCGAAACTACAATATCTCTACAGAGTTGCACACATACGGTGTCATCTATCCGGCAGGGCTTCGCCGTCCAGAACTAGTTCCCACCGGAACCTAGACAGCCTTTCGGCTCTACGAAACTATTTCGCCTGGAGGGAGAGAGAAGCCAGATCATGCATGGCACTTGTATGTGAGAAGGAATGATCCTTTAGGCACCCCCTCCACCCCTATTTATAGGCCAAGCCCAAGGGTGGCTTCTCCAAGAAGCCAAGGGGGGAAATAACAAAAAGGCCCTCAAGGTGGCTTCTCCAAGAAGCCAAGCAAAAAGCACTTTCACTATTCATGACAGCATTTTTCAGCGTCCGTTCGAACTGAAAATATTTATGTGGGCTCAGAACATTTCCAGTACCCACTAAAATAATTTTCAACGCGTTCCGAAACAATTTCGGTTTAGTGATTTTCATCTGCGAAAAGCAAACAAGAATGCGTTTTCACCATTCATGAAGACAATTTTTCGCGTCCACTAAATCCGAAAATATTTCTGTGGGTCTTAGAATAATTCCAGTACCCACTAAAATGATTTTGGATTCGTTCTGAAACAATTTCAGATTAGTGAATTTCATCTGCGAAAAACTGCCAAAGCGGTACCGGCAGCTCCGAAACATTTTCGATTTTTATTTCTGAAAATTCCAAAAAGTTTCCAGAATGATTCTGGCACCCTCCAAGAATTATCAGGCATGTGACAAAACCATTTTGACTTAATGGCATACCCCGAAACAACTTTTTCGGTTTCACCGAAACTCATCCGGTGACCTCTCTCTGCGGAACTTTTCCGCTGTCCGAAACTTTTCGGTGTCCGAAACTTTTTCGGTGATTTTCTCTCAGACTCCTTGTCTAGTATTCAGCAGATAGATGATGACCCTTAAGCGTGTGACCCTACAGGTTCGGTGAAGTATAGACATGACTGGAACCCTTTCCGATCAATGATCAACATCGGAGCCGTGGACACCCATATTGACCCCTATACCCACACAAATAAATATTCGAGTGAACCTCCAGTTGCCGTGTGCTATTCCTGTTGCTTCGCGATATGTTACAAATACCCGAGGTGAGACATGTTGGCATTCCCGTGGATCAACAACTTGTCACTATGCTACTTACCTCGTTACCGGTATTGTTCTCGTTTCTCGTTATCGTGTTCCGGCATCCCCGTGATCAAATCACAAAGTGTCTGGCCAGACGATGATGGATACCGTAACACCGAGAGGGCCCAGAGATATCTCTCCATCTTCGGAGGAGCAAATCTCAATCTTGAGCTATCAAGTTACTTGACACACTTTTCCATGAACCCGTAGGCCGCCGTAATAGCCATCCAGTTACGGATGACGTTTAACAAACCCCAAAGTTCATGAAGCAAGCATGAAGAAACTCGATACTCTCATGGTCTAAGGAATTATGCAAACATTAACTATCTCTGTGTTATGAACCATTAACTTGTGACGAATGTATCTCATAGCATAACATCAATTCGGGTCAATTCAACACAAATGTCCTTCGTGACATTGTGCCCTCAAAGTTGCTTGGCATAGACATGCCCATGATTGGGAAAACATAATCATCATGCAACACTTGAGCTAGTCTTAGAGGCACGACTAGGAATACATTTTACCGTTTATTATTCCATACGTGCATATGGGTTCTCCCCAGAGCCTTTATGGATATACGGGCTCGGGAACCACAGCAGTTATAGCATGGAACATAAACATAATTATGAACAGGGAGATAATCAATAACATTTATTATTGCCTCTAGGGCATATCTCCTACATGTTCTTCCTGGCTTGCGGCGTGCACCGCAGGTCGGGACAGTAGGCCTCCGAAACCGCACCTCTTTGAGTCCTGTAAGGGAGAAGGGTGACAAGGTTTTTGGGGAGCGCTTCGCGCGACTACTGACTTCTTCGTCACGGACGCCCCGGACTCCGACGACTACTTCCCCGACGTCGACAACCTCCTCGACGACATGGCTGGCGAGGACACCGACCCTAAGTCCAGCGCTTCTGCTACTGCTGTCCCGTATGCGTTCTTCCTCTTTCTATTAGAGGCCCTGCTACAGTTCCTTGTTCTAGTGTTTGCCCTAGATATGTTAGACTCTGTTTCATATATGCAACTTGCTATACTGTCTGCTCTAGATGTGTTTAGTTACAGTTCATATATGAAGATGTTGTTTACCTTCTCTTTCTCAAATTGCATGACTTGTTTTATCACTGCTATACTAGTCGTGCTTTATCTAGTATATCTGTTAATAAAATCATACGGTAATTGCTCGTATTTCCAACACCCACAAGTAGATATATTACAGATCTTAAAGCTAATTAAGGAAATGATTATATTGTTGTGGTAGAGGGCTAGGCTCCAGGTGGGTAGGGGGGAGGAGTACTTCTTCGTTCCAGGCTGGTGGTGGTTTGCATTTCAGTTCGTTCAGATCCTACTTTTTTGAATGATGCCGCACTCCCCAATCATAATGAAAATAACACTACTAGAAAAAGGGCTATAGATGGGATTGACACTAATGGCGCACCAGACAAGCGGTGCGCCATTATTATATACTAATGACGCACCACCTTCTGATACGCCATTAGAGTTGAAACTACTAATGGCGCACCAAGCGCAGGGTGCGACATTAGTATCAAAAAAAAATTTAACTAGTGCGCCTGTCCAAACATACTAATGGTGCATCCAGACACAGTGCGCCATTACTAGTTGTAACTAGTAATGGCGCACCTGGCCCAGGGTGCGCCATTAGTATTAAAAAAAAATTTAACTAGTGCGCCTGTCCAAACATACTAATGGCGCATCCAGACACAGTGCGCCATTACTAGTTGTAACTAGTAATGGCGCACCTGTCCCAGGGTGCGCCATTAGTATAAAAAAAATTAACTAGTGCGCCTGTCCAAACATACTAATGGCGCATCCAGACACAGTGCGCCATTACTAGTTGTAACTAGTAATGGCGCACCTGGCCCAGGGTGCGCCATTAGTAAAAAAAAAAATTTAACTAGTGCGCCTGTCCAAACATACTAATGGCGCACCATCTGAAGGTGCGCCATTAGTAACTAGTGCGTCTTTTCTATCCTCTTCTCCCCTAAATAACCCCGCCGTACCGCTCTGCCATGGCCGCCGCCACACTCCGCTCCGCCCTCCTCTCCTCCTGCGCCCTCCGCCGGTTCGCCTCCGCCTCCGCGCCGTGCGCCCCCCGCCTCGCCCAGCCCAAGGTCTCCGGGCGAACTGATATACTAGATCGTCGCGCTTCTCGCACTCGCGCTCACGGTTTCTGATCGGGGTTCTGCAGGTGCAGGGGTTCGCCCGGGCTCGCCGGTCCTACCCGGCCGCGTTCGCCGCCTCCACCATGTCGACGTCGTCGGGGGCCAAGGAGGCGCCGGCGAACAACCCGGGCCTGCAGGCCGAGGTCAACCCCGCCACCAAGGGCTACTTCATGCAGCAGACAGTAAGCCGATCCTTCCCGTTTCCTGCTTCGTTTTAGCTGCCGATTGAGCGGGCATGCGTGGTATTGGATTCGAGTTTGCGCCTCCGTGGGTTTGATCTGTGGAGTGGAAGGGAGTTTTGTGGCTGGATTTGGCCGAAGCAATCTGTCGAACAGTTGGTGGTCCGTACGTGCTTGCTGTGGCAGGTTATAGAATTGGGAGAAAACAACACTTACCGAGGACTAAGTGATGGGTGTTGTTAGTTCCATGTGATAATTTCGAGCAGCGTTGTTGGTTTTGCAGCTGCAGTGTCAACTTAGCATCCCACTCTGTTTGGCCCAGTATTGCCGCTGTGCATATGTTTTATTACTGCACCACGTATGGTATGGAGTTGTTTCTGTGGAATGCTGGAAACTGTGTGTATGTGTAGGATATGCACCACGTTACATTTTCGACAGGGCTGCTTTCAATGCTTTGCAATAGGCTCATGAAATTCTTAGTGTTAATGCACCAGGCCATGAAACTTCATTTGTTCTGCAATTGGTCGAACAGTCGGTGGACCAGCTTGTTACTAGCAGTATTTCAGGTTGTCCCAGTCGGTTGCTGTTGCCATAATGAATTATTTTCTCTCTTCTTTTTTTTTTGTCCCAGCTTGTACACTAAATCCACTTTACTAAAGATTTTTTTGGCCAATTCTTTAGGCTTCCTTGGTAGTGTAGATTCAAGAAAATTTTATAAAATTTATTCATTCTTTCTTCACTTTTTTTTATTTGTATGTTCTCTAGTGTTGAGTTAATTTGGTTGCAACCATAACAAGTATGCTCTGTATTCAGTTCAGCTAACAGTTTTTGTAGTTATTGTTAAAATAAACTGCTTTTTTAAGTAAGGGAAAATGTTCCCATTGTTTTATTTCATTAACCATATATATATATAGAAAAATTATTCTAATTTGTTGTCCTTAATTGCCGAAGGAGCCTTTTTTGGGTACATGCTACGCAATTTTCATATGTATAACTGTAATGAACATACAGTACTGGAAAATTTTATCTGTGAGTTGCATGACGACAATGTTAGATCCCTTACCATTTTTAACTTTGTATGCATGAACAGATGAACACTCAATACAGTAATTTTCATATTTGGGAGGTGTAATTTTTAAAACTAGTGACAATGGGAAATCCTTATCGGTGTTCTTTTATGTCTTATCTAGTTAACATAACATAGTGTTAGTTGGAGAACCCATGATGGGAACAATTATGTTCCCTTGAATTACTGGGCTAAATATGCTCCTTTTTTGCAATTGCCAGCTTGAAAAGCTCATAAATGCTAATTCAACTGAGGTTGATTGGGAACGTTCCTTCTATTTGAATTTAGTCGCTCACACGTCATATACTGTCACAGTGGCATTGTGCAGGTATGTTTCTGTGGCACTTCTGCTAAGATCTTACAAGCTTTGTATGCTCTGAACAATTAGCTATAACTATGCATAAGAACAACTGCAAACCTTTTTGGGTGATCTATTGAGGTGTTATGGCTGGTGTGCGAGACACTGGAGTTGAGACATATATTCAGGAGGCGCCACCGTATAGAAGAGGTGTAATAACGGTGGTGCAGAGTGTGTGTGTGTGTTCAGCATCGATGTGGCCTTGTGTTGAGCTGTAGGCTATATAAGCCAGTCTGTACCTAGAGAATGGTTAAGCTGAACAAATTGAGAGAAATCTACCAATTAGCCTCCTACTCTCAGTTATTCCTCTTCTTCTCCAAGCCTTCGTGTTTACTATCTTCATCGCGTCTTGGCAGATCGCCAATGGCAACGGGGTGCTAAATGAAGTAAATCCTTATATTAATACAACACTTTTGATCTGTTAGCTATAGTCAGTTAAAGAACTCCCCAGATTTTTGGTTCATAGTTTCTCACCCTTTATCAAAATCTGAGACGGTTGGCAAATAATGATTGTCATGTCATCTAATTCCGTATTGAAACAGCATTCTCTGTTTCAACTAAATGTTGCGAAACGGGTCTGGGTTGTTGGTACAATCACACTTTTTTCATTAGCTGGCTGAACAATTTGTGACCACAAATTTATCTTTCAGCTTGAGTTTGCCCTGGAATGTTAAGGGACTCACAAATCTTAGAGTGCCAGTAGTATCAATTGTCATGCACAACAAAACCTTTTTTTTCATAACTCCCCTCAGTAATATTTAATGGTTGGTTATGTGCTTCTTCTAATCTACTTCCACAGTATCAGCAATCTTCGCAATCGTGCAGACAAAAGCAAGCGGTTGCCTCCAATTTACAAGGTTTCAAAAATTGTATATGCATCCCCTAGCCGTGTAAATTTCCGCCTTGATCAAAGAAAGGTAATTTTTTTCTGGCATCATCTTTTCAGAGAGACTGCCTTTCAATATAAATAATCTGTCGTAACTCACATCCCTTTAATAGGCTGTAGAGACAGTACCTGCATATCCGAACATTTATTTCTCAGTTGATGACTTCGATGATCCTTTTGATGCTGTGGTGAGTTCTGATTTACTTCTCCCAAAAATTACATAACATTGTGTTCTGGCAATACTTTGCAAATATTGTAGATGCCTGCGGTTTTATCACTGATGTTCCGTGGTTTTCCTTCAGATGGCTTTGACCATATACTTTCTAAGTTAACCATAAAGAGTAAAGTGATCTTGTAAATTTGAGCAGGTTTTGTCAGACCCAGAACACTGCTATTGTGTGATTCTCAATGCGCATGATGGGGCAGCATTTCCTGAAGAAAGCGAATCAAGCAATGTCGGTTCAAATATACAATCTGGGATCAACTCTGGGAGCAGTGGAGAGAACCCACCAAAGGTTCACTCTCTTCCTAAATGAAGGTTTCATCGTGATGACCGCAGCTCTCTTCTATGTGATGGTAGTTTAGATGATCGATATCGACTTGTAATGTGAAGACAAACTCGCGGTCTCGAGACTTGTAATATAATGTTCTATGTTTGTTCGGTCTTTTCAATTCGGAGACTAATATGATGAATTGTATTTGGAGACTAAAATGATGAATTGTATTCAGAGACTAATCTTCTATTGTATTCGATGAATCTGTTGTTGATGTGTGCTGTCTATATTTTGTCCAATTATACATTTTGTAACCTGTGCAAAAAACAAAAAATTAAAAAAAAACTAATATTCATACTAATGGCGCATCACATCATAGTGCGCCATTAGTATGCCAGAGGATACTAATGGCGCATCACTAAACAGTGCGCCATTAGTATGCCGAAGTTACTAATGGCGCATCCAGTTGTGGTGCGCCATTAGTATGCCAAAGCACCTGGGTATAGATGGCCCCCTGGGAGGCATACTAATGGCGCACTGTTGTATATACTAATGGCGCATCTGGGGTGCGCCATTAGTATTTGGTATACTAATGGCGCAACAGTGGTGCGCCATTAGTAAAATATACTAATGGCGTGCTACTAATGGCGCACCACTAATGCGCCATTAATAGCCAAATTAGGTGCGCCATTAGTAGGCCTTTTCCTAGTAGTGTAACGGGCATCTTTGGTTGCCACTTCTTGGGAAAAATGATTTATGTGCTTTACATTTTTAGAGTATCTAACATTAGTCATGGTTAGATGTGTAATGAGGATTGTCCACTCGATGCAAAAAGAAACAGTCGTAGTCCATCTAGGGAAAATTGTCGTATGAGTTATTATGTAGGACGTATTCGATGGCGCCTAGAGGTGACCTGGCTGTTCACGACTGGAATTATGGTGGTGTCCCACTCGCACGTTCCAAAGGGGAGGTATTATTGGATTATGCACGACGATGATCAACTGCAAAGAAGAGAGGAGAATTTGGGAGATCTGCTGAAATCAAATTTGGACTTGTCTGTGCTTGAACAACTTTTTCTAAGGAAGAAATTGATACTGTCATCAAAGAACTACCTTCTGATAAGTCACCCAGGCCAAATGGTTTTAACATCAATTTCATCAAACATTGTTGGGACATCATTGCTCCAGACCTTTATGCTCTCATTGAGGATTTCTCTAAGGGGTCAATTAAGCTGCAGAGCATTAATACTTCCTATATCACTCTCATCCCAAAGAAAGACTGCCTAGTTTCTGCCAATGATTATAGGCCCATCTCTTTATTGAACTGCTCAATTAAAGTCATAACCAAGCTCTTGGCAAACAGACTGCAGAAGATCATTCTGAAGCTGGTGCATACTAACCAGTATGGATTTCTTATGTCAAGGTCCATTCAAGACTGCTTAGCCTGGGCATATGAATTTATTCATCAATTTCACTCATCCAAAAAGGAGCTTATATCCTAAAACATGACTTTGAAAAGTTTTTTGACTTAATTGAGCATGGCACTATTCTAGAGATCCTAAAAGCAAGAGGTTTTGGGGAAAAGCGTGGCTTATGTGGATGGATATGATCTTCAAGTCTTGGTACTCCTCCGTATTATTGAATGGAGTTCCTGGCAAGCAGTTCCTTTGCAAGAGAGGTGTTAGACAATGGGGATCCTCTTTCTCCTTTATTATTTGTGCTTGCAGCTGACACCCTGCAGTCAATCTTAAATGAAGCCTTGCATGCAGATCTTATCAAAGCCCCTCTCTAGAATCACCCTGCTCTGATTTTCCTGTAATACAATATGCAGATGACACTGTTTTGATAATGCCTGCATGTAAAACTCAGATCCAACAACTCAAGAACCTCCTGATGCACTGTAGATTTGAGGTATGTAGGGGATAATATACGGGCAGCTGCAAAAGAAATTTAAGGGTCGGCTACTTTATGGGATCTATTCAGTTATTTTTACGGGATCTATACTGCAAACTTGAAGGTTTGACCCATTACAACGCATCTGATACAGATGCTCTTAAATGAGCACAATTGTTAGATGTTCGACACCAAAACTGACTTGTGTGAGTTTGTCTTGTCTTTTTGAACACGGTACAAACTTCAGTGCTCACCTACATGCACATACACTCAACAGTATTAACGCACGCACGCACACGCACACCCCCTATGAGCACCTCTGAGATACTTAGTCAGCACAACATCTTGATATTGACGAATTTGACATAGACACCTTCATAGTTGACAGGAATGTCACCTCCCACTAAACGCACATCGTTGAAAAGCCTGAATTATATCCAGAAAAGCGCGACCACCGGTGCCAAGTCTAGGACTTGAACCATGTTGTTTTGGTTCCACCATAAGAACCTAACCATCTCAGCTATGCTTAGTTCATGATTGTCTTAGGCACTTAGGAAAGCATTACATGATCTGATGCAATTTATTTTAGGATGCAGAGGCTGAAAGATGTGACACCGAGGAAACAAGAATGATCTGATTAATGAACTAATTAAGGCATCCCAGTTTAAATAAACTCGTGTACCTCTCAAAAAGAATTACAACAAACAGAATAGTTCTCTTGCGGGTGGAGAGAGTTTTATTCCAAAATTATATAGTTACAATCGAGAGGCATGATCTGCTCAATAGAGGCTCTTTCCACTATTTTGATCTTGTAAGAAAACTTTAACACAAAATAAACTCCCTGGAGAATTTATTTCACGATCTGACCTATTGGTAACGCCACGGCTTGTGGGCATTTCTGCTTTATTTAGAAACACTGAAACAGCCTACGTTGCTCCCCTTTTAGATAAGTGGCAAAACGGGAACATGCCGCTGGATACGCCACACACACTGGCGCTTCGTATTGGGGCTGCAACGCCACACAATATTCCAAAATTATTTAGTTACAATTGAGAGGCGGGACATGCGCAATACAAGGGGGCCCGCTATTAAGTCAAACTGCATTACTACACATAGGTACGGCTATACCGTGTCAACTGATCTGCCACTCTATTTTGATCACGGTGAAACTTCTGTGGAACAAACTCCCGGTCAGTGTTACATCGCTTGAACCGCAGTATGTTTTGTGCCAGCCAGGGTGATCATTCAACGCCTATATGGCCCAGGCGCCGGTTTGACACATGCCGAGGTCAGGCAGAGGTAGGATCCCTGGGTTGTCCATGACAGGTCAATAAAATTAGCAAACAACTTTCACATGACTCCTAGGCAAGCAGCCGACCCAACACGAGGTGTTCGGGACTGCCAGAAAACACGCTCAAAAACTAAATAAATTCCATGAACCCATAAAAGTTATGCTCGTGAGTGTTCACGAGTGCTCATTAAGGTAAAAACAACAGATAAGAATTCCATGAACCCATAAAAAAATCACAATGTAATAAATTAAACAAAAACATTAAGGTAATAAACAACATAAAAGAATCTTATGATCTCATCAAAAATTCATAATGACGTAAATTAAATAAGGATGATTGGATCCTAGCGGCTAGCTCCTTGGTCTAGGAGAAGTGCTGAAGTGGGCTGGGCGTTGGGCCCCTAGGCTGGGCTAACTAGCAGCTCTTTTTGTTAGTGGGCTGATTTGAACTAGGGATCTCATGTCAAATTTTTGAAAATTATCGAGCTAAACAAGTTAGCTCGTGAAACTTGTTTGCTCGTTCGTTAAGCTCGTTAATCTTATAGCAAAATACATTGTTCGGCTTGGTTCAATAACTAACGAGCACGAGACGAGCCGAGCCGAACTATCGAGCGCTCATCATGCTCGCGAGCTTCGAGCTTTTCGTCCAGCCCTATTTTGGATTGAGTTCCTATTTTTTGACTTGGTCAACAATTTCTCAAGGAGCTCTCTCATTCAAGTGAGATTTTAAATTTTGAATTTGGTTCACGATTTTGATTAGTCAATGATTACTCAAATCAAACTGTAACAACCAGATTATAAAAATACATCAGTTTCGCACCTTCTCATCACCTGACATATTTTTTTGTTTTGCCAACATGTGACACCGTAGCACCAATATAATACATGTGGTCACCACTTCAAGAGCATACAAGTGGGCTAATTTGCAGATAACACACAATTATACCCTAGAAAGAGACCATCAAAATACCACATTATTAATAAAAAAACATTTGACTGTATTCCACATACACACCAAAATCATGTTTTAATGAAATCCCAATAACACCAACTGTGCAGAGTAGCGCGCCCAATACTTCTAGTATCCAGCAATTTCAGTGAACTTAGCTCCACACCTATAGGCTTTGCTGAGATTATGCAAACTTAGCGGTTAGTAATTCAGTGCTAAGGCCAAAAAAAAAAGGTTCCCCACAGAAGTGCATGCATGCAAAACGAAGACAAGCGAAAGATCCAGATGTGTCAAAATAGAATTTCTTTCAGATCGTTGTGTCCGACTCATGTTGATGCATAAAAACAAATATACAATACATATGAAAGGCAGGGGCAAGGAATAAAAATACTAAGAGAACATTTATGTATTTAGTGGAAAAAAATTATAATATGGTTAGCTTTGGTGCATCCCCGCAAGTAGGCATATTACTGATCCTAAAGACAATTAATAAAATATTTCTTAAGTACGTCAGATTTTAGTTATTATGACTCCATTATGTAACATTAGTCACTCTTAGATGTGAATTAGGCCCATCCACTCCGAGCAAAAAAGGAAACAGCCGTAGTTGATCTAGGAAAAATTGTCTTGAAGTTATTACATAAGACGTAGTTTTGTTTTACTCACACATTGCAAAGGCAAGGAAGGACAGGATTATGCACGACGGTGATCTCCAAAGAAAGGGAGGAGGATTGTGCGTCGCAATGAATTGCCATGGACATGCTTCTGATCACGCACTTGGGTTGTGGCAGCGGAGATCAAGAACGTCTATTGTGGCGCCCACATCCGTCATCCGTGTGGGAAATTTATGGTCCAAACTGACAACGACAGTTTTCCTGAATTATTAATGCAAAGAAGTAACCGGGCATCATGCAAGTGTCTATGTGTTGGGAGATAGCGTTGCCAGCTTGGTATAGATGCTTCCAGTTTTTAAGCCATTTTATAACAAACTAGACCATGATGGCGCGCGTTGCTGCGCCCATCTAATTTTTAACTCAAATTAAGTGTTTTTTTTTTGTAAATATGTACATGCACAAAATAGTTAGGTTTACATAAATTGACATATGTGTTCATCGCATTTGAAGGGATGAATTTTAATTGGTTTGTAGATTAGTAATTTGGTAATAGGGGAGAAAACTTATATTTAGATGCATTGACTTCGGAACCGCGCATTGTGGCAACGAGCCATCTTTAGGAAACAACAAATGTTTTAAAGAAATTGGATTATAGATACATTTAATAAAACTTCACATGATCGCCCATCTTTACACGATCGCCCAAGATCAAAAGAGCACCAACCAAAACAGCGGTGTCCGCTTTGATGCAGCAATCAAGAGGGGAAAGGACACATATTATGGTTACATAGTGGACATATGGGAACTTGACTCCGGACATGATTTTAAGGTCCCTTTGTTTAAGTGCAAATGGGTCAATCTGTCAGGAGACGGGGTACATGTAGACCCACAGTACAGAATGACAACAGTGGATCTGAACAATCTTGGGTACACTGACGAACTGTTCGTCCTAGCCAATGATGTGGCGCAGGTTATCTATGTGAAGGACATGTCTACTAAACCGAGAAAAAGAAAAGATAAGGAAGCGAATACATCATACGATGAGCCAAAGCGCCACATAGTTCTTTAAGGAAAAAGGGACATCGTGGGAGTGGAGGGCAAGACAGACATGTCTGAAGATTATGAAAAGTTTCATGAAATTCCTCCCTTCAAAGTCAAGGCTGACCCAAGCATCCTTATAAACGACGAAGATTATCCATGGTTACAGCGCAATAAGCAAAGGACACAAGCGAAGAAAAAGTGAAGACTTTCTCTCCACAACTATTATGATGATACCATGCCAACTTTCAACCTTTTCATAGTTCATTTGAAATATTTTTCAATTTCAGGGTCTTATAGCTCAAAAAAAATCAGTAAATGCATGAAAAATAACAAATGAAGTCAGAAAAGGTTGAAAATTGATGATGTGGCTTTGAATGGTGCATTTTGAACACAAAAATAGTCTGGAGTTCAAATAAGTTCAAAAAATGAAATCCCTTTGTAACAGATGAGCTCTCGTCCGAAACCCTGATACTTCGAAAGAGATTGTCCGTTTTGTACACGAAGTGCATCCAGTTTTTGCCGTAGCCCCCTCAACTTTTGAGCACATGCTATTTAGGTGAAATGATGATACCATGCCAATTTTCAACCTTTTTAGAGTTCATTTGTAGTGCTTTTCATTTTCAGGGTCATATAGCTCAAAAAATCAGTAAATGCATGAAAAATAACAAATGAAGTCAGAAAGGGATGAAAATTGATGATGTGTCTTCGAATGGTGCATTTTGAACACAAAAAATTCTGAAGTTCAAATAAGTTCAAAAAATGAAATCCCTTTGTAATAGATGAGCTTTCGTCCAAAACCCTGATATTTCGAAAGAGATTGTCCGTTTTGTACACAAAGTGCATCCTGTTTTTGCCGTAACCCCGTCAACTTTTTAGCACATGCTATTTGGGTGAAATGAGGATACCATGCCAATTTTCAACCTTTTCAGAGTTCATTTGTAGTGCTTTTCATTTTCAGGGTCATCTAGCTAAAAAAATCAGTAAATGCATGAAAAATAACAAATGAAGTCAGAAAAGGTTGAAAATTGATGATGTGGCTTTGAATGGTGCATTTTGAACACAAAAATAGTCTGGAGTGCAAATAAGTTCAAAAAATGAAATCCCTTTGTAACAGATGAGCTTTCGTCCGAAACCCTCATACTTCGAAAGAGATTGTCTGTTTTGTACACGAAGTGCATCCAGTTTGTGCCGTAACCCCGTCAACTTTTTAGCACATGCTATTTGGGTGAAATGATGATACCATGCCAATTTTCAACCTTTTCAGAGTTCATTTGTAGTGCTTTTCATTTTCAGGATATTTTGTTGTAAGTAGAAACAAAATAAAATAAAATAGAAACAAAATAGTGTAAGTAGCAACAGTAAGTATTTTGTTGTAAGTAGAAACAAAATAAAATAAATAAAGCAAAAAAGAAAACAAAAAACCGGGAAAAAATAAAAAAATGCCACCTATTGGGCCACCACGGCCTGAATACGACTAGAAACCCATCCATGGACCAGGATTCAGGCCCGCAGAAGGCCCAGGAGGCCCACAGGCATAGCAGTGTGAGATTAGGCCCATAGGCCTGCAGTTCAGAGGAGTTCAATGGAGATGGCGGGGCAGGGCTTATAAACAGGTGCGGCGGCTCCTCGGCTAGCGAGGTGGGACTAAACATCCCACCGCACCGCGGCTTTGGCCGGTGCAGGACATTGGTCCCGGTTGGTGGCACAAACCGGGATCAATGCCACCCTATGGTTCAGGTTCGTGGCACTAACCGGTACCAATGCCCCCCTTTTAGTCCCGGTTGGTGCCACCAACCGGGACCAAAGGCCTCTGCTTCCCGCCCTTTGGGCTGGTGCAAAGACACCTTTGGTCCCGGTTGGTGGCACCAACTGGGACCAAAGGGGGGCATTCGTCCCAGTTTGTGCCACGAACCGGGACCAATGCGCTGTGTATATGAGAAGGACTTGTAATTTTTCCAGTTTCATCAACCATTTGCCCCCCAACGACGCCGAACTCATCGACGCCGCGAGGCTGCCCGTGCTCGCCGTCGCCGCCCCGCGGTCACCGTCACCCCGCGCCCTTGCCCTGCCCCGACGCGCCGCCCCGCCCGCTCCTCGTCGTCGTCGCCCCGTGCCCTTGCCCTGTGCTACCTCTTGAGCATGTGTTGGTTTT
>NW_025225348.1:0-4824 GCF_018294505.1 Triticum aestivum
ATTACGAGTTTTGCAAAAAAATAAAAAAAATTGTTAGTAGTGGCGCACCGTGGTTGTGGTCCGCCATTACTAGTTTGAACTAGTAATGGCGCACTATACCCTGGTGCGCCATTACTAGTTTTAAAAAAAAAGGTAAAAAAAAATTGTTAGTAGTGGCGCACAGAGTGTGTGGTGCGCCATTACTAGTTAAAACTAGTAATGGCGCACTACGACCTGGTGCGCCATTACTAGTTTTGGAAAAATAAAAAAATAAAAATTGTTAGTAGTGGCGCACCGTGGGTGTGGTGCACCATTAGTGATATGGACACTAATGGCGTACCTAGACATGGTGCACCACTGCTATACAGCAGTGGCGCACCACATGTGTGGTGCGCCATTAATGTCCATATTAGCTATAGCTCTTTTCCTAGTAGTGCTAGTTTATGCGTTGCTTCGTAATGGGCTGATTTGGATCCATATGTTTCCTGCTATGGTTAGGTTTACCTTAATTCTTCTTTCATAGTTGCGAATGCTTGCAAGAGGGGTTAATCATAAGTGGGAGGCTTGTCCAAGGAAGGGCAGCACCCAAGCACCGGTCCACCAACATATAAAATTATCAAAGTAAAGAACGTAATTCATATGAGCATGATGAAAACTAACTTGACAACAATTCCCATGTGTCCTCGGGAGCACTTTGCTTTATATAAGAGTTCATACAGGCTTGTCCTCTGCTACAAAAAGGATTTGGCCACCTTGCTGCACCTTGTTTACTTCTATTACTTGTTACCCGTACGATTTATCTTATCACAAAACTATCTGTTACCGATAATTTCAGTGCTTGCAGAGAATACCTTGCCGAAAACCACTTGTCATTTCCTTCTACTCCTCGTTGGGTTCGACACTCTTACTTATCGAAAGGACTACGATAGATCCCATATACTTGTGGGTCATCACCCAGTGCCAGTTGCTGTTTTTTGCTTGTTTTTTACATCGCAGGAAATTAATATCAAACAGAGTCCAAACACCCTAAAACTTTTTGTGGATTTTTTATGGAGCAAAAGACTCTCGTTGGGCCAGAGAAGCACCTGGGGGGTGCCCCAAGGGGGGCACAACCCACCAGGGCGCACCCTGGTGGGGTGCGCCCACCTCGGTGGCTTCCCGTACCCCCTTTTTGCCTTATAAATTTCCAAATATTCCAAAAAACCTCAGGGCAACCCTAGATCAGAAGTTCCGCCGCCACAGGCCTCTTTAGCCACCGAAAACCAATCTAGACCCTGTTCCGGCACTCCACCGGAGGGGGAAATCATCATCGGTGGCCATCTTCATCATCCCGACGGCCACCATGATGAGGAGGGAGTGGTCCACCCTCGGGGCTGAGGGTTTGTGCCAGTAGCTATGTGTTTAATCTCTCTCTCTCTCTCGTGTTCTTGTGATGTCACGATCTTGATGTATCACGGGCTTTGTTAATATAGTTGGATCATATGGTGTTTTCCCCTCTCTATCTTGTTGTGATAAATTGAGTTTCCCTTTGAGACTTCATTTTACCGGATTGAATACTTTTATGGATTTGAGAGCACTTGATGTATGTCCTGCATATGAATACTTGTGGTGACAATGGGGTATCACATTGATTCACTTGATATGTGTTTTGGCACTCAACTCGCGGATTCCCGAGGTGACATTGGGGTAATCTGTGCATAGGGGTTGATGCACGTTCTCGTCTTTTGTTTCTCCGGTAGAAATCCTGGGGCACTCTTTGAGGTTCTTTGTGTTGGATTAAGTATTATGAATCTGGATTTATTTGGTGTTATTTTAGTATGAACTCTTGGATAGATCGACCGGAAAAAATAGCTTCGAGGTGGTTTCGTACCCTACAAACAATTCCTTCTGATGTTCTCCGCTAGATAGGAACTTTGGAGTGATTCTTCATCGCCCGTTGAGGGATGGTGATATGATCCAATTATATTAGCATTGTTGAGAGATTGCACTAGTGAAAGTATGAACCCTTGGCCTCATTGTCAAGCATTACAATACCGTTTCTGCTCAGTTTTATCAATTGCTACCTTGCTATTTTTTATTGTTCTTTTACAAAAATCAATATCTACTATCCATATCACACTTGTATCACCATCTCTTTGCCGAACTAGTGCACCTATGCAAACTATCATTGTATTTGGTGTGTTGGGGACACAAGAGACTTTTTATTATTTGGTTGTGGTGTTGTTTGAGAGAGACCATCTTCATCCTACGCTTCCCACAGATTGATAAACCTTAGGTCATCCACTTGAGGGAAAATTGCTACTGTCCTACAAAACTCTGCGTTTCGAGCCCCACACGTGTGTACAAGAATAAAGTTGCGTAGTAGACATCAAGCTCTTTTATGGCACCGTTGTCGGGGAGGTTAGGAAAACGGCACTCACCTCCCGTCAACGAAGCCCTTTTCTGGCACCGTTGCCAGGGAGGTGAGTGCATGAAGGTATATCTTTAGATCTTGCAATTGAATCTTTTAGTTTCTTGTTTTATCACTAGTTTTGTTTATAAAAGAAAACTAAATAAAGAATGGAATTGAGGTTGCATCATATTATTGATCATCTTTATAATATCTTTCTTGAAAATGATGGATCGGAAAATTGTGCTCAATTGTTATAAGAAGAATTCTATAAAATGTTTGACAAAGAATCTTTGAATGATGAGCATGATTGCAATGTTGTTAGTATGAATTCTTTGAATATCCATGATGCTAATGATATGCAAAGCCATAAGCTTGGGGATGCTATATTTGATGAAGATGATATTTTTAGTCCCCCAAGATTTGATGTGCAAATTTTATTATAATGATTGCATGCCTCCTCTTTACAATGATTATATTGATGAAAGTGGACTCGGAGAGGACATGACTTTATTTAATGATGAATCGACTATTTTGGAAGAGGTTTCAATTGACTATGATAACAAAGTTGCTAACTATGATTATTATGGTGATGACATGTATGCTTTATTGAATAGTGATAACCATGAAACTTGTCATCATGATTTTAATTTTCAATCCCATGATAGTTATTTTGTTGAGTTTGCTCCCACTACTATTGATGAGAATAAATTTGCTTATGTGGATAGTAATAAAATTTCTATGCTTATGCATCATGAAAAGAATGATTTATGTGACAGTTATATTGTTGAATTCATTCATGATGCTACTGAAAATTATTATGAGGGACGAACTTATGCTTGTAGGAATTGCAATAATATCAAGTTTCCTCTCTATGTGTTGAAAGTTTTGAAGTAATGCTTGTTTTGCCTTCCGATGCTAGTTGATTCTTGTTCTCATAAGTTGTTTGATCACAAAATCCCTATGCATAGGAAGTGGGTTAGACATAAATGTGCTAGTCATGTGCTTCATGATGCTCTCTTTGTGTTTCAGTTCTTATCTTTTATGCGAGCATCATTGAAATCTTCATGCCTAGTTAAAAGGCATTAAAGAAAAGCGCTTGTTTTGAGACAACCCAACATTTACCCCTACTCTTTTTGTGTGTTCACATGATTACGCTACTGTATTAATCATGTTTTATTGCTTTTGTTTCAATGAAGTACCAAGTAAAGCCTTTGGGATAGCGTGGATGATAGTTGACTTGATACAAATTCTTTATGTTGTCCTAATTTTCCAGAATTTTTGGAGTAGCAGAAATATGCTTGGAGTACACATTACTATAGACTGTTCTGTTTTTGACATATTCTATTTTCAATGCATAGTTTGCTTGTTTTCTAGTTTCTATGGCTTATACTGCTCAATATAAATTGTGGAAATGATATGCTACAGTAGGCTTTGTGTGGAAACAATTATGAATCTTGTCTTTGACAGTACCAAAGTAAAATGGTTTGCTCTTTATCATACTAACCTATCTCACGAAGTTCCTAAGTTTTGTGTGATTGAAGTTTTCAAGTTTTGGGTAAGATATCGATATGAGGAGAATAAGGAGTTACAATAACCTAATCTTGGGGATTCCCAAGGCACCCCATGGTAATATTCAATGAATATCCAAGCAACTAAGCTTGGGGATGCCCCGGAGGGCATCCCCTCTTTCATCTTCAACATTATCAGTAACCTCACTTGGAGCTATGTTTTGTTTGGTCACATGATATGAGTTTTACTTGGAGCGTCATTTTATTTTGTTAGGATTTGATTGTTTTTACTTAGAATAATGGTTTGCATCTCTATTTTCAATAAAAATGTCAAGGATAGCCTTTACCATGCTTATTTTGCAAGTATATTTGTTGCTGTTTCAAAACAGAAAGTTTATCGCTGTTGCAAAAATTCCTGAGAAAAGTCAGAATGTGATAAAATGTTGAAACATTTTGCACAAAAAGATCTGATAAATTTTCATAATTTTTGGAGTTAAAGAAGTATTGATAATCTTGCATTCTTTACAGGTTGTACTGTTTGGCAGATTGCTGTTATGTTTGCATATGTTTGCTTGTTTAATGATTCTATTTGAGGATAGAAGTATTAAATATGCAGAGACATTTAGTATGCAATGTTTAATAATAATTTTTGTGATTTGCTATAGTAGAGAATGATAAGGTTTTTGCATTGGTTTATACTAACTTATCCCGCGAGTTCTTGTTGAGTTTTGTGTGGATGAAGTTTTTAAGATTTAGGGAAACCGTGATATAAAAGGAATTAAGGAGACAAAAAAACTCAAGCTTGGGGATGCCCGAGGCATCCCAATAATATTTCAAGATGTCTCAAGCATCTAAGCTTGGGGATGCCCCGGTAGGCATCCGACCTTTCTTCATCAACAATTATAGGTTAGTATTGGTTGATCCTAAGTTTTTGCTTCTTCACAT
>NW_025225348.1:6684-9250 GCF_018294505.1 Triticum aestivum
GTACCCTACAAAAAATTTCTTCTTATGTTCTCCGCTAGATAGGAACTTTGGAGTGATTCTTCATCGCCCGTTGAGGGATGGTTATATGGTCCAATTATATTAGCATTGTTGAGAGATTGCACTAGCGGGTGTACGGATCCTTGGCCTCATTTTCAAGAATTGCAGTACCATTTGTGCTCCGTTTTATCAATGGGACAATTCCACTTATCCCCCTAACTTGAGCCACCACCTGGCATTTTCCCCTAATTTTCAAGTATGCTAAAAAATACCCTCTTCCGTCAAGTCACCTTACAGAAATGCCCTTCTGTGCCGTTACCGTCCGGTCAAAGGGGTTTGACCGTCTGATGAATAGTAAATGGTGAACAGTGAATTCACAAAAAATAGCAAAAAAATCTGAAATTTTGTGGGATCAAAGATACTCAAGGGAGCAAGGCGCGTGCAAATTTTTGCACAGTTTGGACATTCCAGCAGCTCGTGTCAAACAAAAAACTTTAAAATGTACGCTGTGAGCAGTAAATTCAAAAAAATAGCAAGAAAATTGAAAAAAAATATGAAATTTTTTGGCATCAAAGAGGCTAGGGTGCGCAAAGTGCGTGCAAATTATTATTTTTTTGCGTTTCGACACTGTAGGAGCTCGTGGAGAAAAAACAAAATTTGGCGCAGAAAAAAACTTTGAAAAATTGCACTATTTTTCTTTTTTTTCTAGAGCACCTCGCATGTCATTTGATCACAAAAATTTGCAAGCGCCTTGCGCACCCAAGCCTCTTTGATGCCAAAAAAATTCATATTTTTTAAAATTTTCTTGCTATTTTTTTTAATTTACTGTTCACAGCGTATAGATTTTTTTCCTTTCCCACGAGTTCCTGGAATGTCCAAACAGCGCGAAAATTTGCACACACCTTGCGCCCTTAAGTATCTTCGATCCCACAAAATTTCAGATTTTTTTAATTTTTTTGCTATTTTTTCGAATTTACTGTTCCCCATGTTACTATTCACCAGACAGTCAAACCCCTTTGACCGGACGGCAAGGGCATTTCTGTAAGGTGAATTGACGGAAGAGGGGTATTTTGGAGCATACCTGAAAATTAGGGGCAAATGTCAGGTGGTGGCTCAAGTTAGGGGGATAAATGGAATTGTCCCGTTATCAATTGCTACCTTGCTGTTTTTTATTGTTCTTATTACAAAAATCAATATCTACTATCCATATTACACTTGTTTCACCATCTCTTCGCCGAACTAGTGCACCTATACAAATTACCATTGTATTTGGTGTGTTGGGGACACAAGAGACTTTTTATTATTTGGTTGCAGGGTTGTTTGAGAGAGACCATGCTCATCCTACGCCTCCCATGGATTGATAAACCTTAGGTCATCCACTTGAGGGAAAATTGCTACTATCCTACGAAACTCTGTGCTTGGAGGCCCAACACATGTCTACAAGAATAAAGTATCATAATAGACATCACTTACATCCGAGTGGATATATATATCCGGATCTCTTCAACACATAGTTCTTGCCAAAGGAAAAAGTGTAAAAAGGAAAGGTGATGATCACCATGACTCTTGTGTAAGGGTAGAAGATAAAAGTAGAAGATAGGCCCTTCGCAGTGGGAAGCAGAGGTTGTCATGCGCTTTTATGGTTGGATGTACAAAATCTTAGTGCAAAAGAACATCACTTTATATTGCCGCTTGTGATAAGGACCTTTATGATGCAGTCTGTCGCTTTTATTTCTTCCATATCACAAGTTTGAATAAAGCTTATTTTCTTCACACTAATAGATCAAACATATTTAAAGAGCAATTTTTATTGCTTGCACCAATGACAACTTACTTGAAGGATCTTACTCAATCCATAGGTAGGTATGGTGGACTCTCATGGCAAAACTGGGTTTAGGGATGTTTCGAAGCACAAGTAGTATCTCTACTTGGTGCGAAGAGTTTGGCTAGCATGAGGGGGAAAGGCAAGCTCAACATGTTGGATGATCCATGTCAACATAACTTCTATTCGGCTATAAGAAAACATAACCTATTATGTTGTCTACCTTGTCCAACATTAACGTTTTAGCATGTCATATTTCAATGAGTGCTCACAATTACAAAAGATCTCCAAGATAGTATATTTATATGTGAAACCTCTCTTTCTTTATTACTTCCTACTAATTGCAACAATGACCAAAACTATGTTTATCAACTCTCGACAACTTTTATTCATCATACTCTTTATATGTGAAGTCATTACTCTCCATAAGATCAATATATGCACTTTTTATTATTTTTTTCTTCTTCTTTTATTTAATTCCCTCAAGATCATAGCAAGAAAGCAAAGCCCTCAACTCAAAAATACTCTTTATTATATATAACTCACGGACTCGATTACACAGAGGGAACATAAAGCAAACCCAAGGCTAGATGATACCAAAAAACTTTATTCTACTAGATAAAGATATGACCAAAAGGATCGAACTAAGAAAAGCGATAAAGATAGAGGTGTGATTGTGATACGATACCCGGGCACCTCCCCCAAGCTTGGCATTTGCCAAGGGGTGTACCCATACCCATGTACTCA
>NW_025225348.1:9286-10546 GCF_018294505.1 Triticum aestivum
ATCTCTTTCTTCGGAGGTGGTGATGAAGGAGTTGATGATGAAGTAGTGCCACACATCGAGCGTAGGAGATGTTCCAATTTGCAAATAATGCCCTTGAGTGTGGTGATGTGCTCTTGCAACAGAATATTTTCACGAGTGAGATACTTGTTTTGCACACGAACTATTTCAATGATCTTGAAAGCTTCAATTTCAGTAGGAGTAAGATGATTGTGGTGAGGTTGAAGGATGTCTTCTTCTTCTGCTGCCGGAACTTGATCTTCCGCGGCCTTCTTGAACTTATCACCCTCGTTGATTTACCCACGTTCTTCTCTCTTCATCTCTATCTTCGTTAGCCAAGCATCGTCACCCGCATTGTTGGAGGAGGGGGACGACATGATGCCTAGCCTTGAAAACTCTGGCATAAAACAGCTCGAAACAAAAACAAGACATATTGTCGTGGTATGGTGGTCAAAACTTTCGGGAGATTATATAATGAATTTTTATCGACCAAAAGAAGTATCGTGCAAGAAAACGGAGTCCAGAGGGCACACTGTCGGCGTCCTGGGAACAGGGGTCCCCAGACTTGCCTACCTGCGGCCCATGGTGTGGCTCCATCAACGGCCCGGTACGACAAAGCTTCAGTAGCAACAACTCAAGACCCTCGCGAGGGGCCAAGCCTTGCGAGGCGGACGACACCAAGACCTCCCTGCGGCGGCCTCACTAGGCTGGCTCCCGAGGAGCGGAGATATCTATGCAAGGTGCACCTCGTGAGGTTCATGTGACGTGAGCCATGACAACCAAGGCCAGGCGGGCGCCAACAGGCGCAGTGTACCAGTTTCCTCTTTGGTGCTAAGGAGGCGAGCGCAGGCGCGGAGTCCCGAGGAATCAAGCAAAGGTTTCCATTCTAGTGCAACAAGACCAAGACTGTCAGGACGACAGGACGGAGGTCATCGCGGAGCCCACCGCAGCGTCACCACCAGAGCCTTTTGCAGGCGAAGACTACTTTTGTCAGGATAGCTTGTACTAGTTGTCTCCCTTCAAATTTGGCCTTTGTGGAATCCCTTCTCGCCTAAATTTGGGAAGAGGACCAAGGCCACTATAAATAGGACTTAGCCACCACCATAGAGGGAAGGAGAGATCCATTCCACCCTGAACACCTCACTAGCTCATCGAGCTCAAGAACACCTCACCTCCTGAGGCTGTTCCACCACTGTACTAGTTCATCCTCAGCCCCTCGAGGCAATCCACCACAAAGCTGGAGTAGGCACTACTAGGAAAACG
>NW_025225348.1:11311-12797 GCF_018294505.1 Triticum aestivum
CCCCCCCCCCAAGTGGACCGCCTTTTCCGTTTTAGAAAAAATAAAAGAAAATGATGGAAATGTCAAAAAAATAAAATAAAATAAGTTTCCCATGTGATATGTGGTCTAGTTGTTGGGAAAATTTACAAATATGAATTTCGACTTTATTTGCAAAATCTCTCTGGAATTTGTAAAATGGGCATAACTTTTGCATACGAACTCGGATTAAAAAGTTTTTATATCAAAAATCATCTACTCGAAAAGATACATCCGAATTCAATCGGGGGAACCCCGTTGAACATTTTTAGAATCCCCAAAAACCTAACAGAAAAAAAGATACGGGACTTTAAGATCTCGAGGGGGAAAAATGGAAAAAAATTCAAACTTACTAGTGGCGCACCATTTGCTAGGTGCGCCACTAGTAACAAAAAAATAGTTTCAAATTTTTTTTTGGAAAAAATGTTCAAAATATGATACGTAATATGGACGGAAGTTTGAAATATTTTTTCAAAATTTCATCACACTCATGAACATGAACAAAGTCCTAGACATCAACGAGGTTAAATAGGATTGATATGCTAGATATATCAACAAGTGCCTGTTAAGTGAGCTGGTGCTGGGGTTGGATAGAACTCTGAAGTTAAGCATGCTTGGGCTGGAGTAGTGTGAGGATGGGTGACCTTTCGGGAAGTTTGACCACGGAGTGCGATTTGACTTGAGATTAAGCATATTGACCCGAGATTAAGCCATAGTGACCCGATATTAAAAAAACGAAAAAAATTTGAAAAAATTTGAAAAATAATATACTTGAGATTAAGCATATTGACCCAAGATTAAGCCATAGTGACCCGAGATTAAGAAAAAAACGAAAAAAATTTGAAATGAATTTTTTTTGAAAAAAAATGGTAGTAATGGCGCACTTCTATGTGGTGCGCCATTACTAAGTCAGATAGTAATGGCGCACCATGTGATGTACTAATGGCGCACTGCCTGGTGCACCATTAGTATACCAGATACTAATGGCGCCCCTGTGGTGCGCCATTAGTAAAAAATTCTAATGGCGTGATGCTAGTGGCGCACCTGTAGTGCGCCATTAGTAGGCAAAACAGGTGCGCCACTAGCAGGCCTTTTCCTAGTAGTGAGGGTATTACACCGCAAGGTGGCCCGAACCAGGATAAATCCCTGTGTCTCTCATTCTCTGGGTTCGTGGAGCTAGGCCGTGGAATCGTTGAGCAGGCAGACTGGGGAGAGATAGTTCTTCGCACGCACCCCAGAGTTCGAACTTCTCAAGGGTCTACGGAACCCCGAATCCGACATTTGGCGCGCTAGGTAGGGGTGCGTCGAAGCTTCGCCTCTCCGTCGGCTTTGCTTCTTCGCCTGCTTCGCTTCCCCGTTCAGCTCTCATGGCGAGCACCGCTCCTCCGGCCAGGCCAACGGGCGCGCACGGAGGCGCTGTGGGGCTCCGGGCCTTCACCCCCACCTTGCGACAGGTGCGGTGGCCACACAA
>NW_025225348.1:12807-14460 GCF_018294505.1 Triticum aestivum
ATCTCTTTCTTCGGAGGTGGTGATGAAGGAGTTGATGATGAAGTAGTGCCACACATCGAGCGTAGGAGATGTTCCAATTTGCAAATAATGCCCTTGAGTGTGGTGATGTGCTCTTGCAACAGAATATTTTCACGAGTGAGATACTTGTTTTGCACACGAACTATTTCAATGATCTTGAAAGCTTCAATTTCAGTAGGAGTAAGATGATTGTGGTGAGGTTGAAGGATGTCTTCTTCTTCTGCTGCCGGAACTTGATCTTCCGCGGCCTTCTTGAACTTATCACCCTCGTTGATTTACCCACGTTCTTCTCTCTTCATCTCTATCTTCGTTAGCCAAGCATCGTCACCCGCATTGTTGGAGGAGGGGGACGACATGATGCCTAGCCTTGAAAACTCTGGCATAAAACAGCTCGAAACAAAAACAAGACATATTGTCGTGGTATGGTGGTCAAAACTTTCGGGAGATTATATAATGAATTTTTATCGACCAAAAGAAGTATCGTGCAAGAAAACGGAGTCCAGAGGGCACACTGTCGGCGTCCTGGGAACAGGGGTCCCCAGACTTGCCTACCTGCGGCCCATGGTGTGGCTCCATCAACGGCCCGGTACGACAAAGCTTCAGTAGCAACAACTCAAGACCCTCGCGAGGGGCCAAGCCTTGCGAGGCGGACGACACCAAGACCTCCCTGCGGCGGCCTCACTAGGCTGGCTCCCGAGGAGCGGAGATATCTATGCAAGGTGCACCTCGTGAGGTTCATGTGACGTGAGCCATGACAACCAAGGCCAGGCGGGCGCCAACAGGCGCAGTGTACCAGTTTCCTCTTTGGTGCTAAGGAGGCGAGCGCAGGCGCGGAGTCCCGAGGAATCAAGCAAAGGTTTCCATTCTAGTGCAACAAGACCAAGACTGTCAGGACGACAGGACGGAGGTCATCGCGGAGCCCACCGCAGCGTCACCACCAGAGCCTTTTGCAGGCGAAGACTACTTTTGTCAGGATAGCTTGTACTAGTTGTCTCCCTTCAAATTTGGCCTTTGTGGAATCCCTTCTCGCCTAAATTTGGGAAGAGGACCAAGGCCACTATAAATAGGACTTAGCCACCACCATAGAGGGAAGGAGAGATCCATTCCACCCTGAACACCTCACTAGCTCATCGAGCTCAAGAACACCTCACCTCCTGAGGCTGTTCCACCACTGTACTAGTTCATCCTCAGCCCCTCGAGGCAATCCACCACAAAGCTGGAGTAGGCACTACTAGGAAAACGGCTATAGATAATATGGACACTAATGGCGCACCACACATGTGGTGCGCCACTACTATATACTAATGGTGCACCATGTGTTGGTACGCCATTAGTGTCCAAATACAAATGGCGCACCACATCCACGGTGCGCCACTACTAACAAATTTTTTATTTTTTTTTAAAACTAGTAATGGCGCACCAAGGGATAGTGTGCCATTACTAGTTTAACTAGTAATGGCGCACCACACCCTCGGTGCGCCACTACTAACAAGTTTTTTTTATTTTATTTTGTCAAAACTAGTAATGGCGCACCAGGGGACAGTGCGCCATTACTAGTTTTAACTAGTATTGGCGCACCACACCCTCGGTGCGCCACTACTAACAAATTTTCTTTATTTTTTTCAAAGTTAGTAA
>NW_025225348.1:15234-16178 GCF_018294505.1 Triticum aestivum
AATAGGATTGATATGCTAGATATATCAACAAGTGCCTGTTAAGTGAGCTGGTGCTGGGGTTGGATAGAACTCTGAAGTTAAGCATGCTTGGGCTGGAGTAGTGTGAGGATGGGTGACCTTTCGGGAAGTTTGACCACGGAGTGCGATTTGACTTGAGATTAAGCATATTGACCCGAGATTAAGCCATAGTGACCCGATATTAAAAAAACGAAAAAAATTTGAAAAAATTTGAAAAATAATATACTTGAGATTAAGCATATTGACCCAAGATTAAGCCATAGTGACCCGAGATTAAGAAAAAAACGAAAAAAATTTGAAATGAATTTTTTTTGAAAAAAAATGGTAGTAATGGCGCACTTCTATGTGGTGCGCCATTACTAAGTCAGATAGTAATGGCGCACCATGTGATGTACTAATGGCGCACTGCCTGGTGCACCATTAGTATACCAGATACTAATGGCGCCCCTGTGGTGCGCCATTAGTAAAAAATTCTAATGGCGTGATGCTAGTGGCGCACCTGTAGTGCGCCATTAGTAGGCAAAACAGGTGCGCCACTAGCAGGCCTTTTCCTAGTAGTGAGGGTATTACACCGCAAGGTGGCCCGAACCAGGATAAATCCCTGTGTCTCTCATTCTCTGGGTTCGTGGAGCTAGGCCGTGGAATCGTTGAGCAGGCAGACTGGGGAGAGATAGTTCTTCGCACGCACCCCAGAGTTCGAACTTCTCAAGGGTCTACGGAACCCCGAATCCGACATTTGGCGCGCTAGGTAGGGGTGCGTCGAAGCTTCGCCTCTCCGTCGGCTTTGCTTCTTCGCCTGCTTCGCTTCCCCGTTCAGCTCTCATGGCGAGCACCGCTCCTCCGGCCAGGCCAACGGGCGCGCACGGAGGCGCTGTGGGGCTCCGGGCCTTCACCCCCACCTTGCGACAGGTGCGGTGGCCACACAA
>NW_025225348.1:16402-18133 GCF_018294505.1 Triticum aestivum
TTCAAGCCGGAGATGCCACCTCACTATGTTGGCGCGGCGGATACAGCAGCGTTCCTCCAGGTGTACGAGGAGGCCATTCGTGTAGCCAGAGGCGACGACAAGGTCATGGCCAACTAGTTTCCCATGGCCCTCGCCGGTGTGCCGTGCGCCTGGCTGCTCAACCTACCGGGATCCTGTGTGGCCTCCTGGGAGGATCTGTGCGATCTCTTCACCGTGCGCTTCATGGCACCAGCACCCCTCGCCGTTGCAACCCTCCTCGGCGGTTCGTAGGCACTGCCCTCGGATCACCACATTAAGCAGTTCTTCCGCCAAATGGGCGCCGCCCGTGTGCAGCAGGGAGCTCCTTCGTGATGGGCGGCACCCAAGGCCGACCTCACCTTCGACTCGGGGGACCATCTGACGACCACCGCGGGCTCAGGCGCACTCCCGATGCTCTGCACACCCACCATCTACAACGTGGTGGTTACCAAGACCCTCATCGACGGCGGGGCTGGCCTCAACGTGCTCTCTGTGGAAGCTTTCAACTTGCTCCACGTGCCGCACGGCCGGCTCGGCCCCACTAAGCCCTTCTCCGGGGTTGGCAACGGTTCCACCAGCCCCCTAGGGCAGATCCGCCACCCTGACACCTTCGGCACCCGCGAGAACTACCGCACCGAGCTTATTGACTTTGACATCGCTCGCATCGGCCTCCCGTACAACACCAACCTCGGGAGCCCCTGATACCAGCCTCGAGAGCCCCTGCCTGCGTTCCGACCTCAGGAGAACGCCTGCTCCTCGCGCTCGAGCCCCAGGAGGGGTGCTGGACCAAAGAATTCAAGGCATACCTGCTGCAGGGAACCTTGCCAGAGAAGGAGGAAGACGCGGAGCGCGTGGCTCATTAAGCTACAGCCTACTGCATTCAGGACGGTGAGCTATAACGGAAACGACCGAACGATGCTTCCTTGCGATGCATCTCCAGGAGCAGGGGTACGAGCTGTTAACCGACATACACGGCGGAGACTGTGGACATCATTCGTCATTGCGTACCTTGGTGGGCAAGGCGTTCCGCAGCGGATTCTACTGGCCCACGGCACTCAACGACGCAACCGAGCTGGTGAGATCCTGCGAAGCCTGCCAGTTACATGCAAAGAAAATCCACCAGCGTGCTCAGGGCCTCCAGATTATTCCGCTCTCATGGCCGTTCGCGGTCTGGGGGCTGGACATTTTGGGTCCATTCCCTCGAGCGCCCGGGGGCTACCGCTACCTCTACGTCGCCATCGACAAGTTCACCAAGTGGTCGGAGGTGGAGCCAATCCGTACCATCCCTGCCAGCTCAGCGGTCAAGTTCATCAAGGGCCTCGTGAGCCGGTTCGGAGTCCCTAATCACATCATCACCGACAACGCCTCCCGGTTCACCAGCAATCTCTTCAAAAAAATTGTGCTAATCTTGGAACGCAGATATGCTACGCCTCAGTGGCACACCCCAAGAGCAACGACCAAGCCGAGCACGCAAACGCAGAGGTCGTGAGGGGCCTCAAAGCGAGGACTTTCAGGAAGAAGCTCGAGGCCTGCGGCAGGGGCTGGCTGGACGAGCTCCAGTCCGTGATATGGTCCATCCGCACCACCACGACCAAGCCGACCGGCGAAACTCCATTCTTCCTCGTCTACAAAGCTGAAGTGGTTCTCCCACATGAGGCCAGGCATTGCTCCGCGTGGGTCTTGGCGTTTGACGAGGCATGGCAGGTCGCCACA
>NW_025225348.1:18488-19836 GCF_018294505.1 Triticum aestivum
GGGGGATGGACCTCGTGCTGGGGGGGAATGATTGTTCCCTGACTATAACGCCAGAAAGCTCCTGTCTGCTAGGACTACGTTGGTATTTCCCCAATGAGGAAGGGATGATGTAGCACAGCGAAGGTAGGTATTTTCCTTAGTGATGAAACCAAGATTACCGAACCAGTAGGAGAACCAAGGAACACAAGGTAAACATCACCCGCACACAAGTAACAACACCTCGCAACCCGACGTGTTAAAGGGGTTGTCAATCCCTTTCGGGTAACGATGCCAGAAATTTGTAGTAGATTGGAATAATAGTTCACAAATTAATAAAGTGCAGCAAAGTATTTTTGTATTTTTGGTTTAAGATATCTGAATAAAAGTGCACAGAAATAGTAGATCGCAAGCAAATATATGAGAAAGAAGACCCAGGGGGCGTAGGATTCACTAGTGGCTTCTCTCGAGAAAAATAGCAAACGATGGGTAAACAAATTACTGATGGGCAATTGATAGAACCTCAAATAATTATGACGATATCCAGGCAATGATCATTACATAGGCATCACGTCCAAGATTAGTAGACCGACTCCTGCCTGCATCTACTACTATTACTCCACATATCGACCGCTATCCAGCATGCATCTAGTGTATTAAGTTCATGGAAAAACGGAGTAATGCAGTAACAACGATGACATGATGTAGACAAGATCCGTTTATCTATTGCATAGATATAGATCCCATCATTTTATCCTTAGCAGCAATGATACATACGTGTCGTTTCCCTTTCTGTCACTGGGATCAAGCACCGTAATGTCGAACCCACTACCGGGCACCTCTTCCCATTGCAAGATAAATAACCCAAATATCGGAGAAGAAATACGAGGCTATAAGAGATCATGCATATAAGAGATCAAAGAAACTCAAATAACTTTCATGGATATAAAAAGATATAACTAATCATAAACTCGAAGTTCATCAGATCCCAACAAACACATCGCAAAAAGAGTTACATCATATGGATCTCCAAGAGACCATTGTATTGAGAATTCAGCGAGAGAGAGAAACCCATCTAGCTACTAACTACGGACCCAAAGGTCTACAAAGAACTACTCACGCATCATCCGAGAGGCACCAATGGAGGTGGTGAACCCCTTCCGAGATGGTGTCTAGATTGGATCTGGTGGTTCTAGACTCTGCAGCGGCTGGACGAATATTTCGTCGACTACCCTAGGATTCTGGTATTTTTGGGGTATTTATAGAGAAAAGAGGCGGTCCGGGGGCACCCGAGGTGGGCACAACCCACCAGGGCGCGCCTGGGCCTCCTGGCGCGCCCTGGTGGGTTGTCCCCTCCTCGGGACCCCCCCCC
>NW_025225348.1:21289-21968 GCF_018294505.1 Triticum aestivum
CTTTTCAATTTTAAAAAAATAAAAGAAAATGATAGAAATGTCCAAAAAATAAAAGAAAATAAGATTCCCATGTGATATGTGGTCTAGTTGTTAGCAAAATTTACAAACATGAATTTTCGACTTTTTTGCAAAATCTCTCGAGAATTTGTAAAATGGGCATAACTTTTGCATACGAACTCGGATGAAAAAGTTTTTTATACGAAAAATCATCTACTCGAAAAGTTTCATCCGAATTTAATCAGGGGAACCCCGTTAAACATTTTCAAAATCCTCAAAAGCCTAACAGAAAAAAAGTTACGGGGCTTTTAAGATCTGAAGAGGCAAAAAAATTCAAAAAAAACAAACTCAGTAATGGCGCACCTGCCCATGATGCGCCATTACTATCTTCCCGCCTTCCAAATTCAAAATAAATCAAAAAAAAGTTAGTAATGGCGCACCTGCCCACGGTGCGCCATTACTATGCCGTATATATGGCTGGGCGGGTCCTCTCCTCCACTCCACCTCTCCTCCACTCCATCTCCTCCTCTCCTCCACTCCATCTCCCCTTCTCTCCTCCACCATACTCTGCTCCTCCTCTCCGGTGACCTCCTCCTCCTCCTCTTCGGCGACCTCCTCCTCCTTCTCTCCGGCGACCTCCTCCTCCCTCCTCTCCTCCCCTCCCCTCACGGTTTCTCCTCCC
>NW_025225349.1:0-5387 GCF_018294505.1 Triticum aestivum
TCAGCAGTGGAGCAGGGGCCAGGGACGGGTCGCGTCGAGTGCGGCAGTGCGACGCGGCGGCTCAGTGCGCGCGCGTGCAAACGTGCACTCTGGGCGCGCCTAGAGCACGCACGGAACCTGCTCGATGAAATGCTAGGGCGGTGTAGAGCGCGAGGGTGGAGCTGGCAATGAACAGGACAGGGGTAGAGGTAGCTAGGAGCTCAGTGGACATGGTTGCTGGGTCAGTGGAACAAGATCGCAGTGCAAACAAAGAACTCATGCCAAAACAGACTGTGCACACCAGCTATTCGACAGAATGCCAAGTGCACTTAGGCAATTCTTGGAGTGGCCAAAAACTCCAGATCAGGGTCTCTTTAGGTGTAGGAGATGATGTCAAGATCATATGGGCAAAACCAGAAAATTGTTAGTGCAAGTTTTGCAAAACCACAGTTTTGGACAGAAAGAAAAAGGGTTTATAGCATGCACTTAAAAACCTCCAATGAGTCCACTCTCCTGGACTTAAGGGTTTTGAAGGAAGGGTAAAAAGCAGGAAAAAGGTCATGGGCATTGGAGCAAAATAAAATAGAGTTGCTGTACAAATCACCAAATTGGGCCAGAATGAAAAGGAGGGTGATTCACTCAAATTTTTCAAAGAACATCACTGGGTTTTTGCATGAAGATGAATTGTATGCATCCCCTGACATCTCCAAACACTTGGAAGAATTTTTAAAGAGATATTTAAATGGGTTGTAGTGCAAAAGTGCCCACTGGGCCAGATTGGAAAAGTTGGTGTAGAGCTCAAAATCTCCAATGGCCAACAGATATTTTTGCATAAAAGTGATGTGGAAGCATCACATGACATCCCAAAATTTTGGTGGAATATTTAAAGGCATTTGTCAAATGATTGCAGTGCAAAACAGGCTCTAAATTCTCTTGAAAGATCATTTTTAAAAGGATAAAGCTCTGAGAAACAATTATGCAAATAAATCCCCTGATAAAGGATTGTTTTTATAAAGAGGGCATATAAGTCCAACAATACCTTTTGAAAGTTTCCACTTGGAGTAAAAATCCACAATAACAAAAGGGTAAATCTTGAAAAAAATGGAAAAGTTTTATTTCCTGGCAAAATTTTTAATAAATAAAACCAGATCAAAATTTTGGGGTGTTACAACACTACCCCCCTTAAGAAAAATCTCGTCCTTGAGATTTGTTAAAAACTGTTTTGAACAAAAACTGTTTTTTATCAAAGGAAATCCTTCAACTGCACAAAAACAAAGCGGCTACAGTGAGAGGGCAATAAGTGGTGTAAAACCACCGTGTAACACACTGGCGTAGCGTAAAAAAATCTATGGTTGGAGGGAAACGAGATATTTCTACTAGGATACAGTAATTTAGAATAAATTCTAAATTACTAAAATACGCTGGTCGTACCCGAGAGCACAGTGCTCTCTCTGGCTGACAGGTGGACCCAGGGCCCACTGTCGGCCTCTTCTTCTACCTCTGGTTCTCTCTTCTCTCTCGCGGGCTCTCCCGCGCTTCCTCCATCGGCGATGCCTAGCTCGTAGGGCATCGAGGCCGTACCGTGGTAGTGCGCGGCGTGCTAGCTGCCGGTGCTGCGTGCACTGACCTCGCGGGCCAGTGCGTTGTCGGCACTGCTCGCGGACTCGCCTCCGAACACCGGCGGTCGAGCGCCGAGTGGCGCTGGTGGACCTCGCCCACCGTACACCAATCTCGAGCTATAAAACGACCGCGGTGCTCCTCTCTTCTTCCTCACATCTGGCCTTGCTTCCACTTCTCCTTCTTTCTCCTCCATTGCTGTCAGCAGGAGCTCAAGACGAGGCTCTAATGGCGGAGGCGATGCCGGACTGGTATGTGGTCCTGGTGTGTGGAGGATTGGCGGTGCTGCTGGGGTTATCTGTGCTCTTGTGCGCAATGATCCTGGATGATCGTCGTGATGCTGCCGCTCGAGTGCTAGCTCTTCGCGGTGGCGGCGATCACGTGGATTAGGTGTGGCGTCGAGGGCTGACTGCTGTCGGATGTGCTGGGGCAGCTCGCGCCCTAAAGATAACTCACAAATCTCTCTTACTGAGACTGTGGTGCCCTCGAGTGTGGTCAGTTAGGTGCAAAAATGTGCATGAGGATTTGTAATTAGTGCACGGGGTCGAGTGGTTGTAGCTGTGAGTCTGCTGTTACGGTGCTGCGCTAATAAAATCTATGTCGTGAAAATGGTATACGCAGCAGTGACTCGGGGAAAGAAATCTCACCAAAACATGTTGCGAGGAGAAATTAATTAAAACAAACTAACAGCAGTAAAACTGCTCACAAAACTGGTACTAAAGAGAAATGGATCCATCGCACAAAATTACAGTACGTAAATTAAATACTGGGATAATAAATACAACATAGACGTTTACAAGGAAAACGGCAAAAAGACAGGGTCCTGAGAAAACGCCTCTGGTACTGGGGCACATTCCTCTTCTATCGGGGGAAGCGGGTTGACTAGTCAATGAATGCGCCCTTCCCTGTCAGGCCTCAGTGGTCTGCCAATAGCGATCCGAGGATTTAAATCAGCGAGGCTCTGGAGATAACCCATTACTCGCTGAGTTAAACGCTCCTGACCAATAACGTACTGGGCAAGGTTGGCCAGTACTGGATCTCTCTCAATTCGTCCACCGGGAAAAGATGCAACTTCTCCGGGTGCTGCATGACTCGGAAAATAATAATATCCTCGCTCGCTGGCATAGGGTACCGCGAATCGAAGACGAGTGAGTGCCTCGTACGCAGTAGCTTCTATGGCCATATGCGGAGTCGGCATGGACTTCCCCATGAAGGAGACTTCCGTTGGGTCTTGGTTTGGGTATGCGGGAGGGATGTGCACCACTGCCCAATATTTCGAGGTGGAAGGGGTGATCCTCGATTTGAGCAACTCATACTGGGGTGGATGGGTGGCACTCATAGTACTGCAGGTGAAGTCCCACAATAATTTGACAAAACTACCCGGGGTTGCGTCTGGGGTTCTCAGATAAATACTGGGGGTCGGCATGGCAAGGAATGGCTGTGCGTGCTGCGCACAAAGGTGAGGGGTACTCGACAAGGTCACGAAGTGGCCTTTATATAGCATCGGGGCTGGGATTAACCACTGGGGAAAAGGTGACTGGTTCCCGATCCTGTACTTGGGTCAAAGCCACAGATATACATATCACATAAATGTGACGCATTACTGTGGGTGCCTTCGGGGTTGGTCTTGGTAGCCGCGCCCGAAATTTAAGAATGCAACTGTACGCTAACGTACACATGCATAGCTACCACTCCAAAACAGGGGCGCTCAAGCAGACAACATTAAATAAAAGCGACACAAGGCCACACTGATACAAAGCGTAGGAAAACTGAGGCTCGATACCACTCGAGCGACTTAGTCTACTTCGTTAATGTCTAAGTTGGCTGGCCTTGCGGACGCCGACGCTTCTCCACGGTTCTCACCGTCGGGATTTGCTGGTTGAGGCTGAGGGGCTGCAGGGTCGGGGTAGTGGTGATGACCATCGCGGGGGTTGTTGGCCACAATCCCGTTGGAATGGGTTCCCAAAAGGCGACGAAGCGCTTCTGGTGACACCAATGTACTCTGGTTGATGACTGGCGCAGACCTCAAGGGGTCAATCGGGTGTCCGAACAGTACGACTGGGTTGTCGACGTCGGGCTCCGCTTCTCTTCTCGCCGGGGCTCAGCGAACCAGCTCCCCACGAGCTGCGATCAGATCAAGGGTGACCTGATCGAACAGTTGCTCTAGTGCGCTTACATAGCGCACCAAATGCAACAGTGCAGGATCTGTCTCGTGATCTCCGTTGGCAACCTGGGGCGGCCTACCATACCCGTCACGACTGGGGTAGTAGTAGAACGAGCGACAGTTAACTCTGGGCGACAAGTGCCGGAGTTGAACTATAGCTTCTCGGGCTGCCAGTTGGATGGCTTGTGGCTCAAAGGAAGTTGTCCTTCCGGTGAACCTGTAGGGGCGTTCTGGTGACAGACCCCTACCGTAGATGTGCACAGTGGCCCAGTATTGACGGCTCTCACCGTACATGGGTCCCTGGTACACAACATATTCAGGAGGCTCCTCTAACGCATAGGCACGGCGGGTGAGGTTTGCGAGCACGGTCACAAAACCTCCAAGGTTGGTTGCTGTGGTCTCATTGTGAACAATGGGGCCAGGCATCACGGCTTGGTTTGGGGAAAGAGGCTGTGCTATGCTGTGTTGAGGCTAGCGTGCCCTTTTTATAGGGAAAGGGGACGGAGTCTTCCTCCGCACGCTTGCGATAGAGACGGGTTGGGTGTCGGTCATTGGCGCGTGATCGACGGGCTAGGCTGAAAGGTTGGGCACCGTCCGCCGAAAGGCGTCGGGTCACTGTGGAGCTATCTTACGCGGGAAGCTTGACCGGGGTTAGGCTAAGGTCTGGTGGTCTGGTTAACCTAGGTTTATTGACCTGGCTAAGATAGGGTTAGCCAATGGTCAGCCTGGCTCTGATACCAAGTCTGTCTTGACCGGATTTTCGGGATATCAATTTCCCAGAAAACGGCCTTTGTGCTCACCAGCCCCAGGATTACTGTTAGCTGATGAGACACCAACTTGATATAAGAATTCCAAGCAAGGTACAAAAATATGTAGTACAAGACCATTGCGGCCTAGTTTCTAGTGGTTGATGGCGGAAGCGGTTTGAGGTACATCTGCGTCTATGGGACTCCATTTCCCACAAGAACAGCTGACCAGGATAACTCCTATCTTCGCGAGGCTGCTATCGTCAGAATGCAGGTTCCGGGGTTGTCGTCGCAATGCTTATCTCCAGGCAAGAAATCTGGCCAAGACAATAGCCAGGGACAAGCCAGTGAGTACTTTTGAATGTACTCGCAAACATTCAGAACACGGGTATAATATAATAAGAGATAATCATACTCCGAAACATTTTTATGATGATAAGTCTGCCATGAATTTAACGAAAATCTGCGATGCGCGGGTGCAGAGAAAGCATGGACATGCAATACGGAGGTAAAAGAAGTGCTCTGAGCGAGTGTCTAAAATGACTCCTCGAAAGGTTGCAAAAAAAAAACTTAACAATGCCGCAGTCGGGCGTCTCAGCGACACCACAGAAAGGGCTTATAGAAGATAAATAAACAACAAGCATGCCGCAGTCGGGCGTCTGAGCAACACCACATAAAGGGCTTATAAAGGATAAATAAACAACAAGCATGCCGCAGTCGGGCGGCTGAGCGACACCACATAAAGGGCTTATAAAGGATAAATAAACAACAAGCATGCCGCAGTCGGGCGTCTGAGCGACACCACATAAAGGGCTTATAAAGGATAATCACAGTGAATATCCAGGAGGTAGAACCATCCCAGAGATACTCAATAAAGAACA
>NW_025225350.1:0-1637 GCF_018294505.1 Triticum aestivum
AGAAAAATCCAATCTATCCATCTGCACTGGTTTCATGCATGTTAGAGCAACTTAACCTTGCTGTTTAGGACAAATCATATAAGTGGCATTTAAGAAAGCACATATGGAGTTTGAATTTGACCCTAGTGTTCAAACCAACTCCATTTAACTTGCTGCTAGTTGCATTAGCTCAAATCACAACATATTGCCATGTCATGATCATGCATCATGTTGTGCATTGCATTGATTGTATTTCTTCTCTGTTGCCGGTATTTGTCCCCTCTCGGTAGACGTTGCTTCGACGATGCGATCGATGACACCGATGAAGAACTATACTATCTTCAGAAGTGCCAGGCAAGCAAAACCCCCCTTGCTCATTCCGATACAATCCCACTCTCTCGCTCCTGCTCTCTTTTACTGCATTAGGACAACAACGTTTCATCTGCTACTTGCTGCGGTAGTTGAACCCCTTTCCTCTGCATGACCTGTCATTGTCACAGTAAATAGATGAAACCCACTAGCATGAGTAGGAGTTGTTTGAGCCCTAATGTGCCTACTAATTCATGCTTGTTTGTCATGCCTGCTATTGCTTAGAGTTGTGTCAGGTCTGATTCATCGGGAATGAATTGGAAAGTTGTGAACATGTCCTACTGTGTCAGAGCTAAGTGTGTGAACACGATTTGGTAAAGGTAGCGGTGAGAGGCCATGTAGGAGTACATGGTGGGTTGTCTCATTGAAACCGTCCTCAGGAACTGAGTTCTGTGTTTGTGATCCATGAACAGTTACTACCACACATTGGGCTCCGGGCGCTCCAAGCTCTCTCGACTTATTAATCAACCTGATCTCTGTCCAGGAGTTGCAACTAGTTTCTGGTGTTTGTAGGTAGTGTTAGTAGTCTACCAAGTGGCACCCGGTACAGGTGGGCTTGGGACAGACTAGGCACACGTGGCCTGGTGTACCGAGTGGCACCCGGATGGTGGGCTCTGGAACCCTGCACACATCGTTTGCGGCCGTGAGCGACACCCCGGCCGGATCTCCTTGCGGATGGAACCCGAATAGGCGATAAACCTGGACTAGAGACTTGTGTGGTTAGTCAGGTCGTGGCCGACTCCCTCGCCAGGCTTCCGCTTGAAGGTTGCCGAGGTACACGACGTGTACATGGTGGTAAGTGGCGAGAGCGTGTGTGACGAAGTACACCCCTGCAGGGTTAACATCATCTATTCGAATAGCCGTGTCCGCGGTAAAGGACTTCTGGGTTGCCTATAACAGTTCATAGACAAGTGAAAGTGGATACCCTAAAATGCGCAAGATAAGCGTGAGTGCTATGGATGGCGTTCTCGTAGGGAGACGGGAGCGGGTCCATAGTGGAGTATTGATATGGTGAATATGTGGACTCGTGTGCGCCACCTCAAAAGAGTTCCTTGCAGTCATAGTTAGGATAGCTACCGAGTCAAAGCTGGCTTGCTGCAGTTAAACTCCACCACCCCCTTTGTTGATACCGATGCATATGTAGATAGTTCTGATGTAAGTCTTGCTGGGTACATTTGTACTCACGTTTGCTTATTTTATGTTTTGCAGAGAGACGTCAGTCTCGCTAGTAGTTCCGTGTGGACTTCGACGTTTAGCTTGATACCTCAGCTACGATCTTGTGCCCTCGG
>NW_025225350.1:4236-5616 GCF_018294505.1 Triticum aestivum
GCGGAGGCGGCGCGGCGACGCGCCTAGGAGGGTCACTTACGCATTGCGATTGCGGCCGCCCGCCGCCGTACGGTGCGAGGTGGCGGCTCCCTGCGTCCACGTGCTCCGGTGGCTCAAGGCGTGCGCGCGCGATGAAAGGAAGATGCCGGACCCTCCCGTGGACGCCGAGGGGCGAGTGCCCATGAGACAACGCCAGTGCGTGACCGCGGCCAACGGGAGGATTCGCTGACTAGCCGTGCTCGGTTCCTATGTGCCTCCCCCACCACCGCGTCGTCCTGACTCGCGCATGGCACAGGACCGTCATCTACAACAATCGTCATTCTAAGGCGCACCCACACCGAGCCAAAGCCACGGACCGACGGACGGTGTTGCAGCTCAGGTGGCTAGCAGCTGGGGTGCGGGTTGGCGTGCGCGGCACGCGCGTACAACACGTAGAGAGCGGCTTAACTACAGGGGTTAGTGCATGCAGAGAGAGAAAGAAATTGGAATAGGGGTGGTGAGCGTGCACTGCGTGGCCATCGCGTGCTCAGCGCGGCATGCACTCTGACGGACTACTCCTAGAGAAATCAATCAACCTGTATGTTTGCTTCCGAGCTACTCTGGTTTTGAACATATGTCCATCTACTATCATTAATCGATCTAGAATCCTAAGTTCCTAACAGCAACAACGTCTTGGCGATGGAGGCCGTCCATGAAGCCGACCGAAACGTGCGGCATTCGCCTTGGCCTCCACCGACGGCATGTGCAAGGTCGGGAGCATCGTAGATGGCCACGTCCCCATCGCTTCTATTGTCGCACGCAGACGAGCGGTTCGCACGAGCTCGTTTCGGGAGCTGGCTATGTGATCGGTAAGAGACAGAGAGGGGAAAGTGATCGAGGAAGGAGTATATGGCAGGTAGGCCCGTGTGGTCAGTGAGACAAACAAGGGATCCCGGACAGGATTGTTCTTCCAAACAGGTCTAGGGGCAGTTTAGGGTTATAATTGATCGGGATCGATGAGGTCAGGGTATCAACTTCAGGGATTTAAAGGTGAGGGTTTGTTTCCGTCGTGGTCTACAATCTCAGGGTTGAAAACAGACTTCACTCCCTACCGAGTGATGAGCAAGCCTATCAGTCGGGGGCTTAGCTGCAGGCCAGTACTCGCCTAAGTTTGAAAAATCCTACCAAGTGATGAGCAAGCCTCCCACTCGGGGGCTTAGCTGCAGTCCAGTACTCGCCTACGTTTGAAAAATCCTACCGAGTGGTGAGCAACCCTCCGACTCGGGGGCTTAGCTGCAGTCCAGTACTCGCCTAAGTTTGAAAAATCCTACCGAGTGTTGAGCAACCCTCCCACTCGGGGGCTTATCTGCAGTCCAGTGCTCGCCTCACTTTGAAAAATCC
>NW_025225350.1:8534-10692 GCF_018294505.1 Triticum aestivum
AAGTTGTGAACATGTCCTACTGTGTCAGAGCTAAGTGTGTGAACACGATTTGGTAAAGGTAGCGGTGAGAGGCCATGTAGGAGTACATGGTGGGTTGTCTCATTGAAACCGTCCTCAGGAACTGAGTTCTGTGTTTGTGATCCATGAACAGTTACTACCACACATTGGGCTCCGGGCGCTCCAAGCTCTCTCGACTTATTAATCAACCTGATCTCTGTCCAGGAGTTGCAACTAGTTTCTGGTGTTTGTAGGTAGTGTTAGTAGTCTACCAAGTGGCACCCGGTACAGGTGGGCTTGGGACAGACTAGGCACACGTGGCCTGGTGTACCGAGTGGCACCCGGATGGTGGGCTCGGGAACCCTGCACACATCGTTTGGGGCCGTGAGCGACACCCCGGCCGGATCTCCTTGCGGATGGAACCCGAATAGGCGATAAACCTGGACTAGAGACTTGTGTGGTTAGTTAGGTCGTGGCCGACTCCCTCGCCAGGCTTCCGCTTGAAGGTTGCCGAGGTACACGACGTGTACATGGTGGTAAGTGGCGAGAGCGTGTGGGACGAAGTACACCCCTGCAGGGTTAACATCATCTATTCGAATAGCCGTGTCCGCGGTAAAGGACTTCTGGGTTGCCTATAACAGTTCATAGACAAGTGAAAGTGGATACCCTAAAATGCGCAAGATAAGCGTGAGTGCTATGGATGGCGTTCTCGTAGGGAGACGGGAGCGGGTCCATAGTGGAGTATTGATATGGTGAATATGTGGACTCGTGTGCGCCACCTCAAAAGAGTTCCTTGCAGTCATAGTTAGGATAGCTACCGAGTCAAAGCTGGCTTGCTGCAGTTAAACTCCACCACCCCCTTTGTTGATACCGATGCATATGTAGATAGTTCTGATGTAAGTCTTGCTGGGTACATTTGTACTCACGTTTGCTTATTTTATGTTTTGCAGAGAGACGTCAGTCTCGCTAGTAGTTCCGTGTGGACTTCGACGTTTAGCTTGATACCTCAGCTACGATCTTGTGCCCTCGGTAGGATCTAGTAAATAGTCAGGCTTTGCAGCCTTTTCCATTTGTAGATGTGTGTACTCAGACATGTTAAGCTTCCGCATGTGTTTGACTTGTATGCTCTGAATGTTGGGTCATGAGACCCATGTTTGTAATATCTGGCTCTTCGGAGCCTAATGAATAAATACTCTGAGTCGTAGAGTCTTGTTGTGATGCCATGTTGTATTTGCACATATCGAGCATATTGTGTGTATGATTGAAATGCTTGGTATGTGTGGGATTCGACAATCTAGTTGTCTATCCTTAGCAGCCTCTCTTATGGGGAAATGTAGTCTAGTGCCTCCTTGAGCCATAATAGTCCGCTACAGCCCGGTTCACCGGAGTCCTGCTAGCCCAGCACTACTGCTCTAGACACTTGACTGGCCGGCATGTGTTTCATATCGTTCCTGTGTCTGTCCCCTCGGGGAAATGTCACGCGGTGACATCCGGAGTCCTGCCTAGCCTGCTACAGCCCGGGTTCCCGGAGTCCTGTTAGCCCAGTGCTACAGCCCGGATTCTCACGCAGCTGACCGACACGTTCGATGTTGATTCACGTATGCCTGTCCCCATACGTTAGTGCCGCTTTGGGTTCACGACTAGCCATGTCGGCCCGGGTTCTCTGTCATATGGATGCTAGCGACATTATCATATACGTGAGCCAAAAGGCGCAAACGGTCCCGGGCCATGGTAAGGCGACACCCGTGGGAATACCGTGCGTGAGGCCGCAAAGTGATATGAGGTGTTACAGGCTAGATCGGTGTGACTTGGAATCGGGGTCCCGACAAAACCCTCCCACTCGGGGGCCTAGCTGCAGTCCAGTACTCGCCTAAGTTTGAAAAATCCAACCGAGTGGTGAGCAACCCTCCCACTCGAGGGTTTAGCTGCAGTCCAGTTCTCGCCTAAGTTTGAAAAATCCTACCGAGTGGTGAGCAAGCCTCCCACTCGGGGGCTTAGCTGCAGTCCAGTGCTCGCCTAAGTTTGAAAAATCCTACCGAGTGATGAGCAAGCCTCTCACTCGGGGGCTTAGCTGCAGTCCAGTGCTCTTCTAAGTTCGAAAAATCCTACCAAGTGGTGAGCAACCCTCCGAGTCGGGGGCTTAGCTGCAGTCCAGTACTCG